>NC_134877.1:49705623-49715623 GCF_041734735.1 Babylonia areolata
TTTTGTTTTTTAATAGTTCCAAACAAAGATGTCATTGAAGGATCATTGTCTCTGCTCCCTGTTAGATTACGTATTACCTGGCCCAACTAAAACTGTAACACGCGTTCAACAATATAATAACAACAGGATCCCCAAACAATCATAACAGAACATTTGTTTGGAGAGCTAGCTAAGGGCTGAAAGGGGGCGGGGGGGGGGGGTAGGGGTCAGCGGGGAATGGAGAGAGAGGGGATACAGGTGGTGAAGGACTGAGGTTCGGGAGTTAATTAAGTAAATTGATAGCTCTGTGTGCTTGGACAAGGACATAGATTAGAAGATTAAGGCAGCCATAATCTGTTTTCGGCCGGTGGCCAGCGTGTTAGCCTAGTGGTAAAGCGTCCGCCTAGGAAGAGAGAGACAAACAGAATTAAATGCAGCTTTATACCAGCCTCAGTTCAGCTATTAAACAGCAATAATTGATAATCAGATCTGTGATAAAAAAATTTTAAAAAGTGTATGCCAGAGTGTGTGTTTTGTGAAATGTGACATCTTAAATCAAGGTATTGTTGAATTGCATTGTTATTATAATCTTTTGACGGGCGCAATAGCCGAGTGGTTAAAGCGTTGGACTGTCAATCTGAGGGTCCCGGGTTCGAATCACGGTGACGGCGCCTGGTGGGTAAAGGGTGGAGATTTTTACGATCTCCCAGGTCAGCATATGTGCAGACCTGCTAGTGCCTGAACCCCCTTCGTGTGTGTATGCAAGCAGAAGATCAAATACGCACGTTAAAGATCCTGTAATCCATGTCAGCGTTCGGTGGGTTATGGAAACAAGAACATACCCAGCATGCACACCCCCGAAAACGGAGTATGGCTGCCTACATGGCGGGGTAAAAACGGTCATACACGTAAAAGCCCACTCGTGTGCATACGAGTGAACGCAGAAGAAGAAGATTATAATCTTTTTATGTCTTATGACTACTTTTAGTATGCTAGTTCATGCCTATCTTATTCATATCCTTTAACTGATTTTGTGTTGCACATCTATGGCTGTGATGATGTATGTATGATTTACTCAAAGTTACCTTCTAAAGGTTTCTGTTGTGTTGTTGTTATCTACTGTGATTATTTATTGTACGCATGGGTTGCCATCTAAACATTTTATGTCTTTTATGTATACATGTTGAATGACTGTGATTTCCGTGTGTTGTTTATGTGTTTTACACCACAAATGAATTTCTCTTGTTGAGATAATAAAGTATTCTGTAATCTATTATCTGTAATCTGTAATCTGAGTGCACAGGATCGCATCTCACACTCTGCGGTAAATCTACCCCTCCACCAGACCTTGAGTGGTGGTCTGGAAGCTATTCATTGGGAAGAGGCAACAAACCGAGGCACCGTGTGTAGCATGTTCTTGGCGCACGTAAAAGAACACACGGCAACAAGAGAGTTGTCCGTGGCCAAATTTTGTTGAAAAACCCACTTGGATGGGCAAACAGATACACTTTCAGGCAGAAAAAGAAAAGCATGCTGGGTTTCGTGTTCACATTTCAACAATCTATCCAACGCTTATATATGTATATCATGATATCTCTGACGTTTGTGTTTGATCTTCTTTGTGTATAAACACACACA
Source organism: Babylonia areolata (assembly GCF_041734735.1). Taxonomy (NCBI): domain Eukaryota; kingdom Metazoa; phylum Mollusca; class Gastropoda; order Neogastropoda; family Buccinidae; genus Babylonia; species Babylonia areolata. The sequence continues at coordinate 49,707,241 of NC_134877.1, forward strand.
CACACACACACACACACACACACACACACACACACACACACGAGGAGATCGGAGGTTAAAAAAAAACAAAAGAAAAAAACAACAACAAAACAACAACAACAAAAACACAATCTCAACTCCACCTTTAATAACCCACTACCGGGATTCGGCAGTGACTGAAACAACAACGCTTTAACCGCTTAGTCACTGCGATCGTAAAAAAGCTAATTCATCATCGCGAATCGAAATCGAACCCAAAGACTGAAACAAACTCTCTATACCACTCAGCCATCGCGCGCTCCGTCGAAGGCTGTTTTGAAAGTCGTTATCTTGCCTATTCGTTCGTTACAGTGTTCAGGGTAGCGGAACAAATTAGCATCTGTGTGTCTTTCCTGGCTTTGGTTCTGTTTGTTCGTGGAAGCGAAGCGGACTGACGCACGACTAGAGTTAAGGGGGCGGTTTAACTCTCTCCATACGGACGGCGAAAGAGACGACGTTAACAGCATTTCACCCCAATTACCATCATCAAAATATTGCAAGCGGAAGGCTCTTATACTGAAGAGGTGAATGTTGACAAAGAATACCACAATTCTGACGACGGAAGCTAAAGGTTGGATCGTTCAGACACCCACTGGACATCCGAGGGGTCTGTGTAGAGGAGAAGAGAGGACTGGCCGTACTGAGTGAGTTAAGGGGGCGGTTTAATGGAGCGACAATATTTTGGTCCTGACGTTTTCTACGTCTCGTGTGATTCTTTCTCACGCCTTGTTCATTAAGTGTAAAGCGATTTTGATCGGCCTGCTGTGTGAGGGGTGGACGGGGGTGACAGGGTGGGACAGACTGGAGGGTGGTGTATGTGAGGGGATAGTGTGGTGTGTGTGTGTGTGTGTGTGTGTGTGTTTGTGTGTGTGTGTGTGTGTGTGTGTGTGTGTTTTATTAAGACTTCTTGCTATAGCGCATATTCTTGAAGCTCTATGCGCTTTTAACTCTCTCAGTACGGCCAGTCCTCTCTTCTCCTCTACACAGACCCCTCGGATGTCCAGCGGGTGTCTGAACGACCCAACCTTTAGCTTCCGTCGTCAGAATTGTGGTATTTTTTGTCAACATTCACCTCTTCAGTATAAAAGCCTTCCGCTTGCAGTATTTTGATGATGGTAATTGGGGTGAAACGCTGTTAACGTCGTCTCTTTCGCCGTTCGTATGGAGAGAGTTAACTCTCTCTTAGTGAGTTCTTAGTTGGTAGTGTGTGTGTAGGGGGCGTATCCTTCGGTGAATGGATACAGCGGGTTAGTGTGTGCCAGTGTGTGTGTGTGTGTGTGTGTGTGTGTGTTTGTTTGTTTGCGTGCGCGCGCGCGTGCCTGTGTGTGAGGTGTGCGAGTGATTATTCGTGTGGCGGTGATTTCCATCTCTTTTTTTTTATCTCTCTTCTTTTCTTCTTCTTCTTTTTTTCGGTTGTTTTAGATGGTATGTTCTTGACATTTGTTTTTGATCAGTTCGAAAACCGTCTTCAGTGTTAAGAGAGGGAATGGGGGGCCGGAGGGGGGTGAGGGGCGGGTTGAAGGCGACGTGTGCATCGGTGGGTGGGTGGGAAATGGGGGTGTGTGTATGGTTGGCAGTGGGAAGGACGCAAAGGTCTGGCGTGGGAGTGGCTGACTGGACTGACTTAGACCACTAAGTCAAGTGAGCCTGTTACGTCAAAACCGGGACAGAATTCCACAGTTGTAATACCCAACTGATCGAAAAGAACCAAGGGGTACCCCCTGTCGCCTACTCCACCACAACCCCGCCTCCCTTCCTGGCTACCCCAGCCACTCAGCTCAATCCCCCACCGTGTTCCCTCTCTGACTCTCGCCCAATCGCTCCTGTATTGTTATGAGGAGGTCTGACAGCGTGGACTTGTAAGTAAAGTGGTGATTGTTGTCAGGCTACGGTAGTGTGAGACAAGTAGCGTTTTGCGCGCGAAGGCAGGTAGCCCTGTGTGTACACAAGCACATTCACCACCATACACACTGGCCACCTGGGCTGCATACACACATATGCGACTGCGCGCGCGTATGCAGTCATGCATGCACCATCAGACACACACACACACACACACATACGCGCGCGCGCGCGAGCAAATGCACACATACTTAAACATCGATACAGATTCTCTCTCTCTCTCTCTCTCTCTCTCTCTCTCTCTCTCTCTCTCCTCCGACCGCACCCCCGCGACCCCCTACCGCACCAGACCCGGCCCCCAATGCCCACCCCCCCCCCCTTCCCATGTGTTTGTATAATGGCCTGAGGCCGATGTACAATAAACCATTTGTCCTCTCTCTCTCTCTTCTCTCTCTCTCTCTCTCTCTCTCTCTCTCTCTCTCTCTCTCTCTCTCTCTCTCTCCCCGTCTGTATACGTAAATATGTCAGCGTGTGAACTTGCGTACATTACATCTGTGTGTAAGTGCGCTTGTCAACTGTTCAGCTACTGACCAAGCAGCTAGTCAAACGAAACACTAATGAAGACACCCTTTAGACATCTAGGATCGATAGAGCGACCGCTCTCACTCTAAACACTGATCAGACAGTTCCTTGACAAAGACCTGGGAGCTGTTCTGAGACCAGCCAAAGTAAAGGGTCGTCTCACGCAACGTAACGGTGACAAGGTGATTATTACTGGGACCACTGTCAAGAACTTACAGTTTTCAGTTTTTAAGACTGAGTGTTGAACAGGCGCTTCACACACACACACACACACACACACACACACACACACACACACACACACACACACACACACACGCACGCACGCACGCACGCACGCACGCACGCACACACGCACACACTCACTCACTTATACAAGCAAATTGGTCCATGCCCCCCGCCCCCTACCACACACACACACACACACACACACACACACACACACACACATACATACATACATACACAAACATATATATATGCCAACCCGCACGTTCCAATATTCCGTTGCTCCCATAATACAGACATGCATACACACACACCCCATCCTCTACACACACACACACACACACACACACACACACACACACACACACACGTGTGTGTGATCACCATCAGAACAGCCAGGACTTCACCCTCAGAACACCAGATGAACAGTCAGGACTTCACCCTCAGAACACCAGATGAACAGTCAGGACTTCACCCTCAGAACACCAGATGAACAGCCAGGACTTCACCCTCAGAACACCAGATGAACAGTCAGGACTTCACCCTCAGAACACCAGATGAACAGTCAGGACATCACCCTCTGAACACCAGGTGAACAGTAAGGACTTCACCCTCAGAACACCAGGTGAACAGCCAGGACTGCACCCTCAGAACACTCACATGAACAGCCAGGACTTCACCCTCAGAACACCAGATGAACAGCCAGGACTTCACCCTCAGAACACCAGATGAACAGCCAGGACTTCACCCTCAGAACACCCGATGAACAGTTAGGACTTCACCCCCAGAATGCCAGATGAACAGCCAAGACATCACCCTCAGAATGCTAGATGAATAGCCAGTACTTCACCCTAAGAACACCAGATGAACAGTCAGGACTTCACCCTCAGAACACCCGATGAACAGCCAGGACTTCACTCTCAGAACACCCGATGAACAGCCAGGACTTCACCCTCAGAACACCAGGTGAACAGCCAGGACGTCACCCTCAGAACACCAGGTGAACAGCCAGGACTTCACCCTCAGAACACCAGAAAAAACAGCCACGACTTCACCATCAGAACACCAGATGTACAGTAAGGATTTCACTCTCAGAACACCAAATGAACAGTCAGAACTTCACCCTCAGAACACCAGATGAACAGCCAGGACTTCACCCTCAGAACACCAGGTGAACAGCCAGGACGTCACCCTCAGAACACCAGATGAACAGCCAGGACTTCACCCTCAGAACGCCCGATGAACAGTGAGGACTTCACCCTCAGAACACCAGATGAACAGTTAGGACTTCACCCTCAGAACGCCAGCTGAACAGTTAGGACTTCACCCTCAGAACACCAGATGAACAGCCAGGACTTCACCCTCAGAACACCAGAAAAAACAGCCACGACTTCACCATCAGAACACCAGATGTACAGTAAGGATTTCACTCTCAGAACACCAAATGAACAGTCAGAACTTCACCCTCAGAATACCAGATGAACAGCCAGGACTTCACCCTCAGAACACCAGATGAACAATGAGGACTTCACCCTCAGAACGCCCGATGAACAGCCAGGACGTCACCCTCAGAACACCAGAAAAAACAGCCACGACTTCACCATCAGAACACCAGATGTACAGTAAGGATTTCACTCTCAGAACACCAAATGAACAGTCAGAACTTCACCCTCAGAACACCAGATGAACAGCCAGGACTTCACCCTCAGAACACTAGATGAACAGCCAGGACTTCACCCTCAGAACACCAGGTGAACAGCCAGGACTTCACCCTCAGAACACCGGATGAACAGCCAGGACTTCACCCTCAGAACGCCCGATGAACAGTGAGGACTTCACCCTCAGAACACCAGATGAACAGTTAGGACTTCACCCTCAGAACGCCAGCTGAACAGTTAGGACTTCACCCTCAGAACACCAGATGAACAGCCAGGACTTCACCCTCAGAACACCAGAAAAAAACTGCCACGACTTCACCATCAGAACACCAGATGTACAGTAAGGATTTCACTCTCAGAACACCAAATGAACAGTAAGGACTTCACCCTCAGAACACCAGATGAACAGCCAGGACTTCACCCTCAGAACACTAACATGAACAGCCAGGATTTCACCCTCAGAACACTACATGAACAGCCAGGATTACACCCTCTGAACACCAGGTGAACAGTCAGGACTTCACCCTCAGAACACCAGATGAACAGCCAGGACTTCACCCTCAGAACACCAGATGAACAACCAGGACTTCACCCTCAGAACACCAGATGAACAATCAGGACTTCACCCTCAGAACACCAGATGAACAGCCAGGACGTCACCCTCAGAACGCCCGATGAACAGTTAGGACTTCACCCACCTTTGACAGCCAAGACTGCCCCTTGGATCGCCAGACGGACCTCCCATCCGGACAGACACCCAGGACCACCCACCCCCACGAACAACGAAACCACCCACCAAACCAAGACCCAAACCCTGAACAACTTGACCTTATAAAGGCGGCAGCCATTAGGTCGTTAAACTCAACTCTTGCACTCAGAAAGAGGTCCACCTGCAATACACGTCTCCATAAACCTCACAGCTCTCCCGTCCCTTGCGGGGTCTTTGAGTGTGAGCGGCGCAGGGCATGGCTTCATTATCATATACATATTTTCCTCTTTTTTTTTGAGGGGGGGGGGGGGGTCGGATGGAGGGCAGGGGGGGAGGTGTGTGGGGAGTGGGGGGGGGGGATCTTCATTCTATTAATTCACAGGATGCCTCTGTAGTCTTGTCAGTCTCACCCCTCACCCTTCCCCTCCCACCCCATCCTCCCGCGCACAACTGGACGGGACAGCATTCTTCTTCTTTTTTTTTTTTCTTTTTTTTTCAGTAAAAACACTGGCAGTTAAATAAGACACCATGCCATAATTTAGCATGAATGGATCAAACGCACAAAAAAGGAAAGAAATGTTCACGACGTTGTCCTCTCTCTCTCTCTCTCTCTCTCTCTCTCTCTCTCTCTGCGTGTGTGTGTTGTGCTGAACATTTCAGGCTGAAGTCCTTCCTGTTCCCAGAGCACTTGGGTCTAAAGCCTTCGATCAAACAAGCACGAGAGTCTTGTCAATGACGAGAGTATCGTCAATGAACCTGTCTGGCTTTAAGTTGACTCACAAATGGATTGGGTTTGGGGGGGGGGGGGGGGGGAGGGTGGAACTTTTATCCCTGCATGCCGGTCGGTCCGTCCGCACCTGAGGAGTTATATGTGTTTTGGGTCAGCACTGGTTATTCAGCGCTTTGTGGTCAGTGCTACCCCCACCCACCTCCCACCTCTCTCTCTCTCTCTCTTGCCTGTCAAGATTTAGACTTGGTATATCCGAAATGAACAGCCATTGGTACCGATAAAAAAAAAAATTAAAAAATAAATAAACACAGTTCCGATCTGTTGTGTTCATTGTGTAAAGAATCGATTGAAGTTCATTTCGTTGTGAAATGTCCCGTTTTGTGTGACATTCGAGAAAAAACATCTTTCCGAAGAAATATTACACAAATCTTCGTTCATTTCTATTTATTTTGCTGATGACATCTACAGATGACGGAGTAACACGTAATAATATAGCACTTTGTTTATGTGAATTAATCTTTTTTATTTAAGAAATATAGTTATATCGTAACTAAGTGCTTCAGTTCTGGTGACATTATCAAAATGTTTTTCCCGTCCCTTTTCCATACGGTGGCTGTGGCCTAAATGAACAAATCACCTGAGTCTTTCCTGCCCTGACCCCCACCCCCACCCCCACGCCCCCTCCACAAATTCCACCCTATTTACGTAGGCAGGAGGTCTGGTTCATCAAAATTTTATTTTCTGTGTGTGTATTCACACGAAAGGGATTTAGACACTATATAGTAGATCCACACAGATGTTGACCTGGGAGATCGCAAAAAACAGCAACTTATTTTCACCCTTTATCCAACAGGTGCCGATACTGGAAGCGAACTCAGGACCTTCGGACTGAAAGTCTAAGGCTCTCATCATTCGGCTCGTGTGCCATTCATCACGCACACACATAATTCTTCTTCTTCTTCTTCTTCTCCTTCTTCTTCTTCTTCTTCGTTCGTTCATGGTCTGCAACTCCCACGTTCACTCGTATGAATACGAGTGGGCTTTTATGTGTATGACCGTTTTTACCCCGCCATGTAGGCAGCCATAGTCCGTTTTCGAGGGTACACACATAATAATTTGGGGTCAAATTATGTGACCAAAAAGCAACAACAACAAAACAAACAAAAACAAGCAAGCAAAAACACATGCATTTTTCTTCTGCCACAATGTACATTTCGCAAAATCCGAAAAAACAAGATAATTTAATCTATAGACTGCAACTAGATAGATGGTGAGATAGACAGTCCAAGATATGTAAAGACAACCAGATATACATGAGAGACGACTAGATTAACATAATAGGCAGGCATAAGGACAAAGATAGCGAGACAAGGAGAGACAGACGCACGGCCAAACATTTTGACAAACGATTTTGTAACATGGATAAATAAAGTACGAATAGCACGAACAAACGAAATAAAACAAAGCAACACTTGGAAACAAATGTCACCAGTGACATAAAAATCTATAGTATATATATATATATATATGTGTGTGTGTGTGTGTGTGTGTGTGTGTGTGTGTGTGTGTGTAATTTGGGGTCAAATTATGTGACCAAAGAAACAACAACAAAACAAACAACAAAAAAGCAAGCAACAATATATGCATTTTTCTTCTGCCACAATGTACATTTCGCAAAATCCGAAAAAACAAAATAATTAAGCTTTTGATATATATATATATATATATCACATGATAATTTATTGTCCTCAAAAGGAGATGCTTGGTGTGGTGGCACACAGTTAAATTCTATATAGTACAAATATTTATAAACTTCAAAAGCTCATATTATATTCTAACAACTGTACCTCTAAATTCCGAAGGGAAAAAAACAAACAAAAAAACAACAACAACAACAACACTTGCGCAGAAATACTGCTCCAACAATCGTGGCCTATCCTATCCACATTGAACAAGCTTCTGCACAGCAGACACGTTTCAGATTCGGTTTTTCCTGTCTCACATTATCTCAAGCCTTTCCATTCCCTTCCTTTCCCTCTGTCTCACCCCCCCCCCCCCCCCCGCCCCCCGTCCCTAACCCCCCTCCCCCTTCCCCTCGCCCTCCCCCGGCTCCTTAATCAACCGGGTATCCCCGCCAGCCAATAATTGTATATCCGGCCGAAGATCACACGTTATTTCCGGTCTGGAGGTGAGCGAAGACTGGAGTTTTTCGGTCTCGTGTGGTGACGAAGACGTGCGCGATTGGCGCTCGGCGTCACCGGTTACGCACGCGCGCACGTGTGTGTGTGTGTGTGTGTGTGTGAGAGAGAGAGAGAGAGAGAGAGAGGAGTGGATGGTTAGTGTACGGAGAGTGAGTTCTTTTGACGTGAGTTTTGTGGGCTGAGTAAGGTGGTAGATTGTAGGACAGTGTGGACGTGTGAGATGATTGAGGAATATTAACTGCGCGCGCGCGTATCTGTGTGTGTGTGTGTGTGTGTGTGTGTGTGTGTGTGTGTGTGTGTACTACTAACCCCAGGTGGTCGTCAGTAGAACGGCTTGACTCATCGACCGACATTTTCTCTCAGTGAGAGTCCTCTCCGGGGCAGTATGTATGTATGTATGTATGCATGTAGAAAC
>NC_134877.1:49718123-49770623 GCF_041734735.1 Babylonia areolata
CCTCCCACATATCCATCCTAATCACCTTTTTTTCCTCCACCCTTCCCCTTCATCATCCGACGTCTGTGAACATGGATGACACTCGGTCTGTGTAGCGGAGTAATTGAAGAGTATCGCCCACAGTTTGGGCAGAGTGGAAAAGCATGTCAGTGGCGGAAGCGTTTTTAGACACTAGGAAATTGACAACGCATTCCGAAGAGAAGACGTGTATTGGGGTTTTGAAAATCAAACGAGAGAACGCGCAACTGAGACAGTTCCGACACTGTGTGCAGAACAAAACTGTGTATGAGGAATTAGTGTATACAAAAATACGTTTTTGATAATGATTATTATAATGTAATCTTTAAAATTAGAATTAAAATCTATACCAAAAATACATAATCGGTCTATGCCTAGATTTCCAGTGTGTGTGTGTGTGTGTGTGTGTGTGTGTGTGTGTGTGTGTGTGGCTTCCCCATTTCTTACTCTTCATCACCCCATCTAATTCCCATCTCCTGTCTCTCATACATACATACATACATACATACATACATACATACATACATACAAGCACAAAGACAACAAACACATTAGACTGTATTGATGACTACGCACACGTGAGCCAAAAATGAGAAGAAAAAGAAAAAAGAAGAACATATTGAACGATGTATCTCAGGTGAGAGAAGGGGGAAAAAAATGAAGACGAGAAATGGTTTGGCGTTTTAATACCTTCAGTCCCCTGACCCAAATAATTGCTTTCTGTCATCTTATGGACGCTTTTTTTTTTCTTTTTCTTTTTTTAAGATGATTTTTTCACGTAATTTTCCGATTGATGGAAAGATTGTCTATGTCCGCATGTATGTTCTTATCTCGCCTTATTTTCTGGAGGCTTGTTTGGTTGTTATCGATCACTTTGGCTGTGTGTTTGATCCGCCTTTTCGTTCGATTTGTCTGTGGAATTGTGTGGGTGTAGTTGTGTGTGTGTGTGTGCGTGTGTGTGTGTGTCTGTCTGTCTGTGTCTGTGTGTATGTGTATCTGTCTGTGTGCAAGCGCGTGCGTATGAGCACATGTGTGTTTGTGTATGTATTTGTGCGTGTGTGTGTGTGTGTGTGTGTGTGTGTGTGTGTGTGTGTGTGTGTGTGTGTGTGTGTGTGTGTGTGCGTGTTTGAACCAAATATTTTTCCACAGCCTGTTTTCAGGAGATACCTTGATATCTGTGTAGTGAAAACTCTTTTTTTTTCTTGGAGTCAGAGAAACATCTAAGCACAAGCGTTATTTTTCTCTCATAAACATAAACACACACACACACACACACACACACACACACACACACACACACACATATATATATATATATATATATACACACATACATACATATATGCATGTATATATGTATATACACACACACACTCGCAGCCATCCCCCACTCCCTACCCCCCCTTCCTCTCTCTCTAAATCATTTGGATGATTTATCGATCTTTATGATCGTTATGCCTATACTACGAAATGGGGGGCAAGTCCACGTGCGAAACACACACACACACACACACACACACACACACACACACACACACACACACACACACACAAGTTGTGGGGGAAGTGGGGGGAACTGGAGGGGGTGTGGAAGGTGGAGGGACCCACCTGACCATGACAGATTATCTTCTCCACAGACTCCGCTATAAACGGGAGATAAACGGCACCCTCGACCCCCTCCATTCCATTCCATCCACCCCCCACCCTCAAGCTTATACCCTCTGCCCCACCCCTCCACTTACCCACCCCCTCCTCTTATTACCTTTTTTCCGATCGGTACAAATTTCACACACACACACACACACGCACACACACACACACACACACACACACACACACATGTATATATGTTCATTTGCTATTTGTCCGTAAATTGCTTTCTCCCCATAGAATTCGCGTGTCTTATCGAGCTTGATTTTTCATGTTATACTCTTCCTACCCCACCCCCACCCCACCCCCTTCCACCTTTTTTTTTCTTCTATTTTCTTGTCTTATCTTTTTTCTTTCTGTTTTTTCTGAGGGCAGGATGACAACAACAACAAAAAAAACAACAACAAAAAAAAAAGCTGTACAAGCTTGTTCTTTTACCCTCAATAAGGATCATTTTGACTTGATTGAATTTACACACACACTCACACACACACACACACGCGCGCGCGCGCGCGCACGCACGCACACGCACGCACTGGGACACACGCGGCACGCACATACACACAGCGTCACGCATGCACGCACTCACACACACATGCGCGCGCACACACACACACACACACACACACACACACACACACACACACCACGCAGCGCGAAGAAAGACATACAGACAAAGGCTGAAAACTAGAGACAGAGAGACAGATATGGTAAAAGGCAGAAAGGCACAGAGTGAATAAAATGTCAAAATGTGTTTTTTAGTCAATCGGAAATATTTGTTTTCAGTCACACTGAGAATGGATCAGATTCACACAACTCCCACATATGGACACGACACTATTTTAGGACTCCCAGAAGAGTTAAGCCGCAAACCACACGGCACACAATAATTAGACATTGGCACAAGCTCGCAATGCCCTAAAGCTCCAATGGTCTCCACCCTCCCGTAACACAAGACCTGGTCAAACAGCCTGCATTGGGCAGTCTGGCTTCACTGTTGACGAGAAAAATCATATATATAAAAATAATAATAATAATAATAAAATAAAAAATTTAAAAAAAGAAAAACGCGTGACGGTGCAACGTAATAAAAGTGATCCCCTCGTGTCAGGTTTGACCCCTCCACGCCCAAGTTAGATTTACACACGGCTTCCAGATTTAAAGCATTGTAATATGCACCGTCATGAAGTTTACTGAAAATCATAATGTCCTTCCTGAATAGTTGTGGGGTGGACCATGGGAATGCATGAGAGGTTGTTTTTGTTTTTTGTTTTTTTGTTTTGTTGTTGTTGTTTGTTGTTGTTTTTTGTGTGTGTGTGTGTTTTTTTGGTTTTTTTGTTGTTGTTTTTTTGTTTTGTTTTTTGTTTTTTGTTGGGTTTTTTTGCTGTTGTTGTTGTTGTTTTTGCAAGGCAATCAGTTACAGATTCCAAAAAAAAGAAGAAGACATTTTTGCGAACTCATCGAATGTGGGTTCCATCAAAAATAATTTTGCGAGGCAATCCACTACGGATTCCCTACTTCTTCTTCTTCTTCTTTTTGTTTTTTTGTTTGTTTGTTTGTTGTTGTTGTGTTGTTGTTTTTTGTATGTGTTTTATTACTACGTCATTCACTATAGGTTCAATAAGATATTTTTTTCTAAGTAATCCCTCGTGGGTTCCTCAAAAGACATTTTTGCTTAGTAATCCACTACAACATTCCCTAAAGAGATACTTTTGCTACGTGATCCGCTACAAAAGACATTTTTGCTTAGTAATCCACTACAAAATTCCCTAAAAAGATACTTTTGCTACGTAATACGCTATAGGTTCCATAAAAGATATTATATTTTTGCTAATCAATCCACTGATGGTTCCATAAAAAAAATAATTTTGATACGTCATCCACTATGAGTTCAATAAAAGATTTTTTTTTGAAAAGTAACCCGCTATAGATTCCATTAGAGATATTTTCCTAAGTAATCTATGGTGGGTTCCATAAAAGATATCTTTGCTAAGTAACCCACAGTGGGTTAGGTGAAAGATGTTTTTGCTAAGTAATTCACTTTGGATTTTTGCTAAGCAATTCACTTTGGATTCCATAAAAGATATTTTTGCTTGGTATCCCATTGTGTTTTCCGTACAAGTGTTTTTTGTTGTTATTGTTGTTGCTGTTGTTTGGGGGGGGGGGGTTGTTTATTGCTACGTAACCCATTTTGGATTCCATAAAAGGTACTTGTTGCTTCGTAATTCACTGTGGATTCCATAGATTTTTTTTTTTTTTTTTTTTTTTTGATTTTTTTTTTTAAAGAAATCTACTATGGATCCCACGAAAGTCAACTTTAAAATCCCGGGCAGAGGGGGGGGTGTCATTTTCATGGGCTACACCTGCCAATCAAGTTTTGTGTCTGTATGTTGGACACGGTTTCTGCCATGGTGTGGTGACTCTTTTAAGGCTTGAAAGAATCAATGATGTCAACACTCGGTTTTCATTCACCGCGACTTTGTGGTCAGAACACGAGGATCTCTGTGAAACTGATATCGAAAAGGCGACACTGCCAATGCGTTTCGTGTCAGATTTCGAAACGGCACAGAGTCGTTCAATGGATTGTTTCAAAGCCTTTAACACAATATTTTCACAGTCTCCTATGTCGTGTGTCGGCCTACTTTAGGTCCCCTGGATATTTCGAGCCGGGAGCATTTTCATTTTTATTTGATATATTTTTTTTCCTTCTGAATTTTATTACCCGTGAGAATAAGGATAGTACAGGTGGTTCAATTGAAATTTGTGATGTTTTGATATTGCTCTCAATGATTAATCTCATGGCATATCCTGTTTACAAGGCGTGAAAGGGAGAGAGTGGGGGTGAAAGGAAAGGTAGAGATACAGACAGACACAGCAGACAGGCAGACAGACAAAAAAAAGAGGTGGGTGAGAAAGAGAGAGGGGAGAGGGAAATAGATGAGAGACAGACAGATAGACAGACAGACAGATACAGAGACAAAGACAGAGAAACAGATAGAGAGACATACACACAGACAGATATACCAAATGATATCAAGGGAAAGTTTCAGTTTCAGTTTCAGTAGCTCAAGGAGGCGTCACTGCGTTCCGACAAATCCATATACGCTACACCGCATCTGCCAAGCAGATGCCTGACCAGCAGCGTAACCCAACGCGCTTAGTCAGGTTTTGAGAAAAGAAAAAAAAGGGGGGGAAAACGATGCAAGGGCAAGGCAAAACGAAGCAGCGCAAGGGCAAGGCAAAACGAAGCAGCGCAAGGCAAGGAGAAACAAAGCAAAGCAGTCTTGTCATTCACCACAAACAACAAATCCGAGTGGACTGTTTATACACAGCTGCGTGCTTGGATGAAAAGATCCCACACACGTGTCAACATGTTCATGGAGGGGGGCTGGGGCTGGGGCTGGGGGTGGTGGGGGGCGAAGCGCGCGCGCGTGCGTGTGTGTGTGTGTGTGTGTGTGTGCAATAACCACATTTCTTCCGCTGTAGTTTTCCATTTATAAGACAAAAGTTGTAGACTGGTTAATAACACTGTAATATAATATATACTCTAATTTCATCCCTTCCACTTTTTTGACTGGCCTTCTTTACGTCATTTGAATGATGAAGAAATGCAGAGTATATAATTATTACAATGTTGTTGTTTTTAATACAAACTGACAACTTTTTGAAAAGAAAAAATAACACGGGAAGAAATGTGGATATTGCCAAGTCTAGCTTTTCGTGAAGATAAAAAAAAAAAAAAAAAAATACACGCATATCGCAGCCAGTAGTTCATCATACACCCCTGTCATCACTCCTCCTCACGCTTACTCCACCGCCACCCTCCACCCCCTAGCCCCCACCCCCTCCCGCCCCCTCCCAAGCACACCGCACTACCTTTCTCACCCCTCCAACTCCCAAGCAGTCGCTTGATTGATGAGCAAATTTACTTGTCATGAGTGATTATTTTGCCAAAGACCTTTTCAGTGTTGCTGGCATTAAGGCATTTGCAGGCAAATCAATGGTCTGCAGTATCAGTCCTGGTGTGTGTGTGTGCGTGTGTTGTGTTTTGTGTGTTGTGTTGTGTTGTGTTGTGTTGTGTTGTACATTTGTGTTGTCTCGACTGCGCTGATCTGGCCTCAAAGCTGAATTTAAAGAATTTCTTTTCCCTAATCGTATCCGTTACAATTATTACGACACATACAAACTCATACAACATTGTGACTTATTGTGATTAGTCGTCCTTTCCTATTTCCCAACTGAAATCGAACGTAGGATGCAAATCTTTCCGGCAATATAAACCTGCATGTCACCTCTATTCCACACCACGCCAAGAGGATTAATCAAGATATCATTTCTAAATAATAATAAAATCATTTTGTTTATCACCCTTGTTTCAGGGAATCGCTCTGGGGGATCAAAATGATTTCATGTTTTGCATTGACATGAGATTCGTCTTTACTCACCTGTTTTCCTTGTCAGACTTCATGGCATTGAATGAATATCCAAAAAAAAAAAAAATGCTGGGGCAGTATTCACTGAACAATGCCTGTGTTGGGTGTGATGATTTCAAACTGACAATTTTCACATTTGATAAACTTGTTAGCTCTTTCCACATTTCCTCCCCTCCACTCTTCTGTGTCACTGACGGAGTGAACGTCCATGCCTTGTTGTCTTGAGGGGTAAATTGTGGATACTACCCACCTGCTCACGGGCAACATTTCCATAATTTGTCTTGGTAAAGCTCACCACTGGAAGAAAGGCATTTTACACCGGTGTTCTCTCACTCCACCCAGGTGAGACTGGGCAGCGTTCCTGAGGCCAGTTGTAGTGGTGGAGGGAATGGGGGTGGGTTGGGTGTAATCGGCTGAAGAAGAGGAATGTACATCGCCATCCTGAGCCGAACTCACTGCGCCTTTGGATATAAAATAATACGATGGGACCTTCACCTTTTATCTACGTGCTGCATGAGTGTCTTTGATCACACTGCACTAATAGCAAAAAAAAAAAAAAAAAAAAAAAAAGGGGGGGGGGGGGGAGTGGTACTCTCTGTAGCGACGCGCTCTCCCTGGGGAGAGCAGCCCGAATTTCACACAGAGAAACCTGTTGTGACAAAAAGAATAATACAATACAATACAATACTTATGCCTGGGTACAGATCCCAACAGGCACAGCCTAAACCTTCGTAGACCCTATTTGAGGGGAGAGGATGGTAAACAAAATGATAGCTGTGGAGCATGAAGGATGCCAAGCAAGGAACCTCGACAACCGTGGCTAGTAGGAAGTTCCGAAGAGGAACTGTTCTTTGAAAGAATGAATAAATGAATTTCACTGATAACAATTATAGTAGTATTTATATAGCGCTGAATCTTGTGCAGAGACAAATCTAAGCGCTTTCAGACCAGTCATGCACACGCATGCATGACTCTAAAACTGAAGAAACTGAAGACAAGGAAGAGGCAGAGGAGGGAGACTATCTTGGGAAGAGGTGGGTTTTAAGGCTAGACTTGAAAGAGCTGAGTGTGGAGACCTGAAGAAGCTAAAGAGGAAGTTCATTCCAAATGCAAGGTCCTGGGACAGAGAAAGAACGGCGTCCAACAGTGGAGTGTTTGAATCTGGGGACGAGTCGGACAGCAGTTTTGTATGGGCTGAAGGGACTGAATGGATGAAGCAGGCAAACCAGACAATGGAGAGTTACAGTAGTTTAGGCGAGAGAAAATGAGAGAAACGACAAGTCTAGGTTTCTGAGGGTAATATGATAAGCAACAATGCTTTTTTCGTCCAGCCCTCAAATGTAAACAATTAAATTGCAAATAACATTACATGAAATCAAACGAGAAGGGGAATAAAATCATAGCATCATGAACTTTGTGTACACAAACGCAAAGATACTCTTTAGAATAGAATAGAAGAGAGAGAGAGAGAGAGAGAGAGAGAGAGAGAGAGAGAGAAGAAGAAGAAGAAGAAGAAGCTTTGTTAAAAACATTCTTCCCTATAAATAATGGAAAATGACTGCCTATGGCTTCTCCTAGTTCTTGTGCTTAAGAATGTATAAGAATAAAATGTTGATATTCCGTTTCGAGTATCACTTGCTATGTTCTGCACGATTTCTGTGGTGGTGTTTTTCTCCCTGTGTGTGAGAGAGAGATCATGTGTGATTATGGAGAATAAAATCCCTGACGTGTGTGTGCGTGTGATCATATCTGACGTAACACAACTGTACTAAACACCCAACAGAAAACATCAGATGTAACCCGTTAGGGCTGTGGTAGCACATTTTTTGCTGATGTACTCAATTAACTTCGTAGATCTGAAGCAAAATTTTGCCCAATTTGTGTTCAGTGTTTGGAGCTGATTGTGTGTAGCCGTTTTCACATGATTAGTAACAGCAATCGATAGAACTGTTATTGCATAAGCTCAGACATTTGAATGCTGTACATCAGTTACCCCAAATTTCCTTTTCCACATTCTGTCTGCCAAGTTAGGCAGTAAACATACTGCCGCTATTTAAAGTAGTGCTGGGGGAATGCGCTGCTCTTTCATCGTTCTTCGAGCTTTGCAACTTTAGCGCATCTTATAAACATTGTTCCCTTATGCGCTCTATTTGAAAGCAAAAGAAATCAGGTCACAATTTGTAACACTTTTATTCGAATGATGGCTAGGGTGTTTACGGTATCACGTGGTGATGAAACCTGACTTACTAACAAACATATTCTTGCAGCACAAGGTCCGTTGATAGGGCCCTCAACAGTTTTGTTCTTCAGCGTCTCTCCTGGGTCTGCCAGCCAGTTCGGAGTTACGTCAACAGTGTTGTGGGTGGAAAGAAGAAAACAGTATTGCAGCAGGTGGATAATAACTATTCCCCACCCCTCCCCTCCCCGAGACGAATCCTTGAAATGCACGAACCATTTTTTCGTTAACTTACAAAAAAAATTAATCACGTCATTAACAAACGTCAACAGTGAACTCGCACATACCTCCCTTCACATACAATAAATAACAACAACGCACAAAACGAGAGTAGATCAGCTTTATTTCAAGTACAAGAAATCTTCCAAGCAATTGGTCAATATCTGCAGAACTTTTTTTCCCTTTAGTCCATCTTCACTTGCAATGGAAATGTTAACAATGCTGATGAAGATGATCAATTACACTGGTGCCAAGCAGAACGCAACAAAGAATGTGGATGAAAATGACTGATGATACAGAATGAAGAGTACAATGTCAATGAAAATGACTAGTGATGCTGGTGGAACGTAGCGCAGCTGTTGGGTCTCAAATGTTTCCCAGGGCTCACTGGGCATAATGCTTGAAAATACAATTACTAGTTGGGCAGATGAGAAAGGCCAATGATATGACTGTGCGATGCTGAGAGAGAAACGATGTGACATGGGAGAGAAAGAACAAGCCGAGTTTATTCAAGCAAAAGCTAGCTGATACCACTGTTAAACCTCCAACACCACATAATACTTTTTTGTCTTTGAGAGGTTTGACAAATTTATTAAACTTAACACAGTAAATTCGTATCAGCAGTGGCCTCCAGCAGCGTTCAACGCTGAGGCTGTTGACTTAGATCAGTGATTGAATGGATGCTGGTGATTGTGCGTGTACCTGGTTTTGTTAGTCTTCACTAAACTACATCTCACTCCTAACCCAGAAAAACACAGCGGTGATAGGGGATGGAATGATCAGTGACGATTCTAAGGGGAGGATAGAGGACTTGTGTGAAAGGGTGTAAACATTTCACAAAGTAAAGACATGTCCAAAACCGTTCAGAATAAGCCATGTCCGCAAAAGAAAACATTCAGACAAATCCCACACAATGCCAGGAGGGTTGAGTAGAATGACGCCCAAACAAACGCCGCATGGATAGATGAATCATTATCTCAACACCACAGACTGCCAGTTTACACAGGGGAACACTGCAAGCCGCATGAAGTGACTACATGGACATGATTACAACCCCCACGCATTCTGCCAAGGACAGAACCTCAATGATGTTTGTAATTTTTCTAGGGATTTCCTTAGTTGATGTATAAGTGCATTTCTTCTTCTCCCTTAGCTCTGTGAAAACTGGTCAGGACACTGCACAGAATTGTTCACATATTCCCGCAGGTCTATTGGCAGCGTGTCAAGCCTGTGTCTCCAGCGATTTACATATGAACAAAAATGTCTGTAACCAGTTATGTTCTGTGCATGTGCAGTCTTAGCACCAAGAAGTAACTGCAATGAACAATCAGATGTTCCAGAAATAATACTACAGAACAAGGAGGCTTCTTCCTTCAACAGATGACTGATATGAACATTTTTCTGCACCTGGGATTAATCATTACTGTCAACTGTCATGACATGCAAAGTGCAATATAAGAATGAATCTGGACAGTGGGAGGGGAAAGGTTGTCTATCACGTTATTGTCAATCACGTTCAGGACAACTGTCCACCTCTGGAGATCTCAGTTGTGACATAAGTTCTGTGTTAGTTTTCAAGCCTTGTGAAAAAAACTGTAGACCATTCCATAAATTTACAAGAAGTTTTGTACACAATGTTAATGCTGTCTCATTCCAGCAAGAGAGGCTCTGGGACCTAAGTGAACCCCCCCCCCCCCCCCCTTTTTTTTTTTCTGAACTTATGGTAGGTTAAGAATGGCAAGGCAAAGTGCGCAATGATGAATGATGCGAGGAAAATGAACTTATATCTTCACACCTTCAACTTGTTTGCTTTCAGTCCATGGGGGAGGAGGGGGAGGGGGCAACAGATGAAGGTGCTGGAAGCTATGGAGAGTGAAAGTGGACAAGGCAGACATTCAGAGTCTCATGACATGATATGAAGCAGAGTTAACATGAATGGTGTAGACACACAAGAATATTCAAACCACTTTTTCTTCAAACACAGTCATGAAACAAAAGCTTCATTCTGCAAATAACCAACAAAAAGTTTTCTCTAAACTGGTGTAGAACTCCAGGACTGAATCAAGGTCTGTGCAGACAGGACCATGTAAGTCCACGATTTCTCGCAATCCCACGATTTCTCGTTCCCCTCCCACATTTTCTCTCAACTGCAAGAAATCGTGGGGGCTACTCCCACGATTTCTCACAATGTGTGAGAATTGTGGGAAGTCCCCCTTATTTTTATTAAAAATATTTCCTTTTTCATTGGAGTTGGTTTCTTGTCTTTTCCCAATGCAATTCTGAGAGAAAAATGAGAGAGAGAAAAAGAAAAAAAGGGGGGGTGACATTTCACATTGCTTTACCATCATGTTGGAACCAAACAGTTTTGATGTTTGTTGTGATGCAGCCTTTTCAATCATTTATTTAGAATGTTCTTCACTTCATGCTTGCTCACTTGTTCACACACACACACACACACTCGCTCACTCATTAACTCACTGACATACACACACAATCACACTTTCTTTAAACCAGTACTGTGCCATCACCTTCACCATCTATTGTTGACGTCTTCGCTAATACTACTGCCATTATCATGATTGTCGTTGTCGTTTCCCCCATGTCTCGTTTCTTTTTCTCTCTCTTTTTTTTCTCTCAGATTTGCATTGGCAAAAGACAAGATACCAACTCTGATGATAAAGGAAATAATTTTAATAAAAAATAAGGGGGACTTCCCCTTTGAGAGAAAACGTGGGATGGGAACGACCATGATTTCTCGCAATCTCACAATTTCTCTTAAAGTGAGAGAAATCAAGGGCTTACAGACCATGATCCACAGACCTACAACCTCAGCAGTCCCCATTCTCCTGCACACTCAATCACAGCTAAAACAAAACACAACACAAAGTTTAAGATTCAAATCATTACCTTGTTCGACACATTGATATATCACTACCAAAAACAAAATAAAAATAAAAATCACAAAATCAATGAAAGAACAACAACAAACAAAACATCATCATCATCAGTTCAACACCTGAAAACCAAACCAAGCATAAATTAGAAGGAAAAAATCAACAGTTTTAAAATCAACAGATTTAAGCTTTAAAAAACAACAAAAAATACACAATTACAAACCAGACTCAGAAAGTAAGCCACACACACAAAAAATAAATAAATAAATACTACTAGCTGCAGAAAAGCATTTTAAACAAACACATGCTGTCAGTCTCCTCCTAAATGCCTAGCTCAGACAAAATGCATGGTGTTCCTTTTTCCTGCTGGAAAGCTTGGTAAAGAAATGCTAATCAGTCACATTCATTACCTTTGTTGGTGTCATGGTTTTGCACCCAATTATCTCCAAACATGGTCAAGTTTGGGTGATTTAAACACTGGACCGGAATGCTCAAGCAAGCTTACCAGTGCTAAAGAAAATTCTCAACAACAAGCATACTCAGCCCTGCTAACCTTGCTTGTTAAACCCACCTGTAGTTTCTAAGGCCAAGATAGGTTTCTGTCTTCAGAACCTGTCCCAAGTGTCTTTGCACCACTTTCCCAAACTGCTGTCAAGGTGGCTGCATATTTTCCATGTTCTTTCCACCTACTTTGGATCTTCTTCCCACACTCCTTTTCCTCCCTTTCCCTGGTCTCTCCATTTGTCACAAATGGAAAGAGGTTTTAGGATTATTTTCCACAATATCTTGCTTAATTCGAAGCCCAGGCAAGGGTAAAACTCCAATTTTGTTTTCAATCTCGTCTTTACTTGGATGCAATGGGATGATGTAATATTCAGAGCTCTGAATGTTTTGTTTCTTTTCTCCTTTGTCTTGATTGCATTGATGTTCTAGATTCAAATTTTTGTGTCTGCTGTGGATGGTGAACTGGAACAACATAAAGATGCTGGACTCGAGATTTTGTGGAACAAAAAACGATCTTGGCCACAGAAGCCAATCCTTCAAAAACAAGCCAGGTATTTAGAAATCCTGGAACAGAAACCATTATTTCCAAGACACACTGGACATGATTTTCCCAAAACTGCCAGAGCTACACTTCAATCATTTGACACAAACCTTACTTCCCAGTGTAAAAA
Organism: Babylonia areolata; assembly: GCF_041734735.1. NCBI lineage: Eukaryota > Metazoa > Mollusca > Gastropoda > Neogastropoda > Buccinidae > Babylonia > Babylonia areolata. The sequence continues at coordinate 49,730,749 of NC_134877.1, forward strand.
CAAACACCACGCACTTTAATCATTCCCAGAGGAGTCTGAAAACATGTGACAAGGAAAGCACCTTCTGCAGGTAGAGTTTCTTGGGTTTATTTTGTTGTTTTTTTCAACTGAGAGTGACAGCATCCAGAAACCATTCCCATGCTTTGATGTACAGGATTTTCATAAACACAATGGACAGGACTAAATAAGGCCTCCGAGGTGTCAACAGATGTCATGACACATGGAAATTATTAGGGGCAGGGGGGATCCGAAGCCATGATGATGAGAAATATGCCCTGATTTCAATTGCAGAAATGTTGAGCATGTACATTGCATGGAAATATCAGCCAAACACAGCAGAATGATACATCTAAATCTTTGAATGATGACACTCTGAGCAGTATGCTTGATATCAACAATACCTCTCCACCAAATAAAACTTAAAAGTCACCCTGATAGGCTAAAATGGGACAAGCAAAAAATTCATGTAAAATCCAGATGTACAGTGAACCAAAACCTGAATTAGTCGTTCTGTGTTGGACAATGAAACTATGTGGGAACACCAACATAATCCCCAAGTCCACACTGTAAAACTGAAAACATGTAAAACTGAAAACATTTCAAACTGTAAACAGGCCAAGACAGGTAAAAAAAAAAAAACCAACAACATCAAAAAAAACATTCTAAATTAGCTAACAGATCAATCTCTATACTTTTAATTCTTTTTTACATTTACCATCCAACTACAATGGATCAGCATGTTGACATGTACAGTATATTAAAACAATCAAAATAAGAGAGCGAAGAAAAGTCTCTGTTTCACCTTGTGATCAATTGTTTCCGTTTTAAAAATTGCTTTGTGCTTGAATTAGTATCTTAAAATGTGTTTGCTAAATTTGTTATGCAAAAAAATGATCAAAACAATAAAGAATCTTTTTCTATATATTTCATATTCTATCAAAGCCAATAGCTCTTAAAATTGTTGTGGAATACAAAAAGCAAAAGCTAACCGGATATTACCGCAAAATCAGACACACTTCAGCTTCTCTAAAAAGAATCTAGCAGACAAGTCCCTACTCCAATCCACCTCAAGTTTTGATGCACATGCATTAAAAGCATAAGTTGGTATATCATTCTTCACTTCACATCCAACTCAGATATATCTAACTACTTTCTTGAAATATTAAGCTGAAGATGAAGTTTATATATCATTAAAGAGTAGAATAATATGAGACCTTATTAAGATGAATATGGGTCATAGCAGAAACTATTAAGTCAACAAGCTCATCTCTAAAAGAGATCATGGGAGCACAAGCTATTAGTTCCTTAAATTCCCTTTTGATTTACATGTTCCTTAGCCTCAAATTCACTTCTCCTGACCTAAATATACCTAGTTTTATCAGATAATTATGAACCTGATGAACAGAAGCACAAAGATATCTTTACAGACATCGTTTCATTTATGTTTTGGGATTTGTTTGTGTGTCTCTTCTTTCTTTTCAGTTCTTTTCATTCTGTGTGTGTGTGTGTGTGTGTGTGTGTGTGTGTGTCTGTGTGTGTGTTTCATTTCATGCAACTTTTGAAGAGTTTGTGACTACACTTACAACAACCATACAAGATTATGTTAATCTTAGATTTAAAAAACTGTGTTTCAACAGTAATAAAATCAGCAGTACATGTTTGATCTATTCAGGCTTTCTTCTGAGACGGCCCTTTTTTTTTCTTTTTCTTTTTTTAAATCAAATATTTCAGTCATATCAGCTGTGCAAGCAACAAAAAAACATTGTCCACAGACAGTAACACTAATCTTGTTTTGGTACTACATGCTACTCTGTCACACATGCTGTAAAACACTCTTCACAAGCTGGTTGTTCTCAATACACTCGTGTTATAACAGACTGAATACAGAGCTACCCTATTAAGTATGGACTGAAAAATCATTCACAGCTCACTTATGTTATATCAAAACATAGCAACAGTTGGAGCTCAATCACAGAGAATGCCTCCCACAATCAGCACCAATTTCTGTCCGTGACCAAATGCAGCAGACTGACACTTCTTTGTAGTTCATGACAATTTTCTTCTCTCTCTTTTCTCTCTCTTCTTCTCTCTCTTTTTCTCTCTCTCTTCATGTCAGCTAAATTGTATCTCAGATTATTGCCCTGTAACTTGGTCTCTTTTTAAATGGCCCCTTCAAGCAGATGTGAAAAATCTTTCAGACTATTGTAAACAATAAAAAGAACCAAGAGTGAGTTCATGGACTTAAGAAATATCCACAAGTGCTGCAGCTTTGAAAATCACAGAAAATCTCCATTCCCATAACGTAACTTGATGAGATTCAGATTCATCCTGTATAAGTTTGGCAGCACATGACACGAGACAACCTCCCACCACCTCCCAACAAAAAGTGAGGAAGAAATCACCTTTCACCCTTCACTGTTTTGTATTAAACAGCAGGAAATGGAGAATGCAGACAACTGAATTTGTGGTGGCTCCCTATTTCATGGTAAATTTTTGTGTAATATTACTCTTGAAAACACATTCTCTGTGCACTGTGACACAGAAATGATTTTCTGAAAAGTTTCTATTTCAGCTCTCCACAAAGAACATACGTAACCTTTAATATCAAGTTTCCTTAGAATTTTACTGAATGGTTCTGTTCATCTGACTACACCTCAGGCAGTGTGTGTGCTCTGAAAGCAGTTTTCACTGTTGAAGTGAGGATTAAAAGCAGTTTAATAAAAATGTTTCTTTTCTTTTTTTTTTATAAAAACATAAAAACAAAAAACAAAAAATGGTTTCAATGGAAGATCCACATACTGGATTCAGTCGAAAGACAGCTTTCTGCTACCTCAGCAGACTTTGAAATTAAAAAAAAAAGGAATTTAAAAAAAGAGAAAAAGTCATGGATCAAATAATTCACAGCTAGTTTATTTCTTCAGCAGTACTAACAGCAGTGTATAAATCATTCTAAAAGCAAAGTACAGCCTTCAAAGGCTTGACACCTCTACAAAAGAATTGGAGTCAGGGAAACAAAATCACCTGCACAAGCAAGGATATGATAAAGGCATCACATGTAAGGGACACATGCGAGAAGGGTTCAAGGCATCCGCATGGAGTACAGTGTATGATTTGGTGACTTGCAATCTGGGACCGGATGGGGTAAATGTAAACCTGCCCACCAAATGCAGCTTGTGCCACCCTCACTCAACTGTCTGCAAAGGAACAATTTTCACCACTCTGACAGTCGTCACTGTATCAGTACATCTGTGACAATGACACATGCACACATGCAACAGCAGTTATTTCAGAAAACATGTTTGGTTTTTCTTTTTTTTAAGCTTACTCTCCCAGTTTGACAAGTCACATAGCCTTTTTTGGATGGGGCGGGGTTACAAAAAATCGTTGATCAATCAATTTTTCCCCCCTATTCAAACGGTCAAGAATTTTCATTCAAATTCATATCATCTTTTCCAAAAGCCATTACATGCTTTGTCTATCATTCTTAAAATAAAAGAAAAAAGAAAAAGAAATATGCTCATTTTGATTATATACGTGATAAAAAGAACAACGAAAACACAAACCAAGCAGTCGTCTCATTGCAGCGAATCAATACTTTGAACTCAAGACATACAAACTACGGAATTATGAGCAAACCAATCTGTTTATTCTTGTCTTCTGCAACCATTCAATCCCCCACTAAAGGCACGCAGCAAGCCAACACCAAAGGCAGACAAACCGTCGAGACCGGTCATAGGCAGTTAACTTGGTTACCTCTCATTCTCCCTTGACCAGGTTAATTATTTATCTCTTTTGTTGCTCATAGCCCAGCTAATCACACTGGGTCCATCAGGGCCAAAAGAAAAACCTGTAAATATCAATCTCATAGAACTTGACCCAAAAAGGGGGGGAAAAAGGGAAAGAAAATCAGTGTCATATTCATGCATGTAAACCTTGGACATGCCCCTAACAATGAACATTGTCCATTCTGTCAAATTTTTGCCAGAGGATATAAAAAAAAATTTGCTGAACAAAAACAGTTATACGTAATACACCAAAAAAGTATAAAATAGCAGGCATATTGAATGATAAAAATTGCCTACGGGCACCCCACTCATCTTAGGCACACAAAAAAATACAACACTGTAAAAATGCCAGATTATCAAATCCAGAAAAAGACAAAAATATTCAATATCTTCTTCCAGAAAAAAAATTTTTTGGTGAATAAACCAGCAAATCAGAAAATAAACAGACAAAAGAAAGAAAAGAGCAGAAAATAATGAGAGAAAAGACAAATTTCTAAAACAAAGAGAGCGACAGAACAATCACACACTACTGTTTCCAGAATGTGGGAATACTATTCAGTCTGAAAGATCCCCTGGCATCTTGAAAAGTTTGTTTGTTTCGGGATGATTTTTGTTGTTGCTGTTGTTGTTTTGTGATGGGGTTTTTTTTGTTGTTTTTTTGTCACTGGTTTTTGTTTTTTGGTGGGTTTTTTTTTTTTTTAATTTGAATTGTGCTTAGAGATTAACAGCTTAAATAACGCATAGATGTACTTCATCAATCTGTATTTTCCTAATGATGAATTATTTGTAGAATGTACCTTATCCATGTAATGCCAATTATTGCAATACAAATAAAAATGTTTAAAAAAGAAAATATTGCAATACCACAACTCCAACTGCATCTAGGCTGCAAATAGAAACAGTTGGGGCTCTGATAATTTGCAACACCACCACACAAAAATATAAAATCCCAACCCAAAGCGATATACTGTGAAACAATATTCAGTCTGCATATTTTTGTTTCAAATGGGGAAAAAATCCCAAACTTTCAATGATTTGTCACAAACATTCCAGATCTTGAAAAGAAAAAAAAAAGGACAATAACCTGCCAGTTTAATTCCCCTGTCAATGGCGACAACAGACACTGATGAACAGCTGTGACAAGATTGTTTTCTTTTAAAATAATAATAATAACCTCCATCACAAAAGTGTCCAGTTACCACTAATACAAGCTTGTCTTCCCCTTTCTTTTCCCTAAATAAAGATGACTTAAATGTGTGCTAAAAATTGGGTTTTTTAATGACGGTTGATGCATCTGTAATTAGCCTGTCAACAAAATTATCATGCCATGTCACCAATCTTCCTTTTCTACCCCTTTTAAAATATTTTCCAGAGATACTATGCCTTTGGAATAGCTGCAGCACCCAAGTTTAAAACTATGATGCTGGAACAGCTGAAGCACACATAAGCTTCAAAGCTATAATGCTGGAATCATGTCGCATAAACAGGCCTCATTTGAGTTAGACTGACATCACAAGTGATGACTGAAATGGTTTGTTTCATCAATGTTTCTGCTGTTAAAAAAAAGCAAAACTTGATTGTTCGTGTAATTCAGTTCTCAGGACCAATGGTCTTCAGTTTGCAAAATGCCCTTGGCTTCTTTGACGGAGTGAGTAGTTCTCATCACTCTTCCTCTCCAATGACTTTTTCAGAATAATTTAGGAGATATATATATAGAGAGAGAGAGACAGAGAGAGAAAGACGAGAGAGGCAGAGGGGAGAGACACACATAGAGAGAGAACCTGCTTTCAGGGAAGAAAAAACTCATTGTCATTACAGCATTAAGAAAAACAAAGCAACAGTAACACAACCAGATCATTGTCAATGTTATCTTTATCAATATCCACACATCTCACTCACCTCCTGCCTCCATTTCTCTCTGTAACCCTCACCCATGTCTATGTGTGGGGCTTCTATCATTATCTACACACACCAGTTTCTCTCCTTCTTGTTCATACTTGCATTCCAAAAGACAAGACGGGTGCTGTGCACTGAAATAAACCATCTGAGCGCTGTACTAAAATGCTACCACTTTCCACCACCGTTTCCATTCCCACCACCATTCCTGACCAGTGTTCATCAAACAGTTGTGTTCAAACTGTATCCAGCCAACAGGTTCACTCTACTATCATCATTTTATCACATAAAACACTGATCTGACAAAGATTCAAATAATCAAATCATGTTCCTTATACTACAGCCCAGCCAACCACACAAGGGCCATTTCAGGGCCGAAAACAGATATCTGAAAAAAAATATAAAAAATCTACACACACACAACTGTGGCATTCAATGCACGGCATCATTTGACACATCAACAGTAGTTAACAAGCATGGGTTTTTTTTTTATTTTCTTCAACAACTGGCTCACCATGTGCACAACACTTTTCTACAGTCAGAAACACACACACACACACAAAGTTATTGAATTTCAGATCCAACTGTGGCAGATATGGACAACTGCCTCAAGCAACACTTCACCATTTACACACGAACAGGAATTTTTTTCTCCTTTTCACCAGAAGACCGCAATGTAACTCATGCGTGCACGCATGCAAGCACCACATGCGGCACGCACACGATGGACAGAGCAGGCTGGAAGGTTGTTTGGGCAGAGGAAGAAGAAAAAGAAAAAGAAAAAAATTCAGCCTTCATCACACTTTCAGGCCCTGACTGGTCCAGTAATTCCTCCTCTGTCTGATGTCTATCACTTCTGCTGTTGAAATAAATCTTTAAATAAAACTTTGCACTGACACACCTCATTCCAACTCAGATTCATCCATGAAAGAAGGAACAAGGAGAGAGGTGGTCAATCCTGAGTTAAAAAAAAAAATACAAGTTAAATTGAAAGGAAAAAAAAAAAAGGAAAAAAAAGAAAAAAAAAGAAAAGCCTTTTAAAAAAGTCTTTTTATTTTTTGTTATCCTAAAACAAAACAAAAATATTTGAATCACTATTTATGCCAAGGTTTCTTGTCTGCCCCTTTGGATTTGGGCAGGTGTTTATACCGGCACTGGTCACCATAGTCACAGCCTGTGGTTCTCCAGAAATAACACTCGTCCCCGTTGACAGGCCCGGTCACCTTGGGGGTGTTACGCACCCCTCCTCCTCCGCTGCACACACACATGCACAAAGAGTTCAACAATCAGGCTAACAACACACAAAACACCAGCCTCTCTCCCAAAAGAAAAAAATCAATCATACATATCAATGATACCTTTCTGCTACTGGTAGCAGGAAAAACAACTGTCAGAAATGTTTTAGGAAGAGGTGAGATCCAGCATGCATGCTGTGTACACAACATACTAATTACAAGACATGCTGCATTGGTTTTAAGTGCTCAAGGTCATTCAACAAGAAGTTTGAAACTAAATAATTAATAACCCCAATACCAGTATTAGGGCATTCTCTGCAAATTTTTGTCAGGTTTTAATGATACATGGTCACAGTACAAGTCCAATGAAACTGCCTCTGAAAGCATACTGGGTTTGAAATACTTTTAACGAAAACTGGATGCCCAATGTGCACAAAATCCACACTGAAACACTCTGCCAGTACACGTTTGGCTCATCCTCGAATCCAAACCGATACACTCTGCAAGCACATGCTTGGCCCACCTCACTGTACAGTAAAATCCACTGTTGTGGAGGAAACATAACTGTGCCACAAGAAACAGATGACTCATGTTTCAATGTCTTTAAACATTACCTACCAATACTGATGTTCTTTCTTTGTGTATGTGTGTAAGTCTGTGGATATGTGCACATGCCTAAGTGTATGTGTGTATGGTGTGCCTGCATGTCAAGGCTACAAGCAGAAACATGAACATGAGGCATGGCCTTCAGGACTCAAGTGTGATATTGCATCCACCACAAAACTAATTTATCTTATGCAACATGCCTATCGTAGTCAAAAATATGTTTTGTGTTTGTCAATGATTTAAAGACACCCTCCAACCATCTGCACTGTCTGAAAACGCACATGGTTGTGATTTTGCAAAAAGGTTTAATGAATATTTGGCATTCCACCAAGATTCTATCATTACTTTGTATTTAGTGAGAACATACGAAAACACACCACACTCACCCAAAGATTATCAACTGAATAAGGGTTATTATATGATTCACTCTGTTTACACCAGCAAAACACTGTTCTGTGTGAGCACTGAAAAAATAGTTTTTTAAGTTACTGTGGTTACTAGAAATACATGCATCACCTCAAATTAAAAGCTTACTTCGATAACACAATATATAAAATTAGACGGGAGTGTGCACACGTACATATAATTATAACAAATACCCATAATATTCACAGAGGGAGAGAATGCAGAACCATTACATAAAAGTTTTTAGCCACAACACCTGTTTCAGGCATATCACTACAAATCAAGAACATGAACTTATCACAACACTTAGCATCAGATGTGTGGCACACACCAGCTCAAACTAAGGAAAACGACATTGCACTACTTCAGCTCATGCTACTGACTGTTCAGTAAGGATGACTCACAATACAGTTTCACTCTTTCTGCTCCATTGACCTTCTTTTGCTGATTAACGTTTACAATGTCAAAATGATCAAAGCACCTGTCAATTCATTGTCACCTGTGAGGCAAAACACTACCTGAAAAATCCTGCATGAACAGAGATATTTCCTGCCACAAGGACCAAAACAACAGAATTTATTCTTCAGCAGAGACTCAGAATGACTTTTCATCCACACTTTTGTCCATCAGAACCTACAGCTGACACTGACATTGTTACTTCTACTGCTCTAGTTCATCGACAACACCAGGCCATATCACCCATTGCTGAACTGAATGAGTTTGGTCGTCTGTTCAGGATTGTTCAACCCCCTCAGAGTCTGACAAGCACATTGAACAAAAATTGTTGATAGCCATAACATATACCTAAGTGTCATCAAGGTTACTGTTTATCACAGAAAAGAACAACAGCTTTAGAGCTCAGTGTAGAAACAAGTAAATCACGCTAACTGGCCCAGGCTGAGTCAGAGCTAAAAGTGGGGTGGTCAGCCATAAAATTGGCCAAAACAGCAAAGCTGATTATTATTTCCAATACTTATTAGAACTGACAGCTATACCTTGCACCAGTTTGACAATGTCAGCATACGACACCAAACGGGTTACATATTTACATGCAAGAACTAAGACAGGGAAAAGGTGATATGACAATTAAGTAATGTTTGACTAAGTGTGGGCTTGCATGAGTGCGTTCATCTGTGCATATGGAATAAGCGATTTTGCGTGCCTAGTATTTCCAGTCTGATATGAGTTGACATGTGAGTGTATGAGCACATTGTAAATATATCAGCGTATACATTCGTGCATCAAGTAAAGCATCAACTGCTGACTTCCTAAATTTCAAAATTTCAGCACTCCTTATTTAAAACCTCTGTTAAAGGCAGATTATTAAATCAAACATTTTAATTCACAATTATGACACCAGTCACCACACCTGGAAAACACCATGCAGAAAACATTAAGGAAAAAAGGGCAAAACTGTATTCCAAAACCAATAACTGACTGACACAAACATCATTCATCAATCTAAAAAGCGAAAATCATGTCATTTACATACTGATTTTAGAGAAAAGAAAGGAAAAAAATCCCGAAACATTCCATAACCATTCCTCTTGCCAGCCAACAGCAAAATTACAGAACATCACGTGCATCAAAAACAGAAAAAGAAAAAAAATCGTGTTTGCTCAGTCTTAAGATCATTTATCAGTGGAGTGATGGCCTAGAGGTAACGCGTCCGCCTAGGAAGCGAGAGAATCTGAGGGCGCTGGTTCGAATCACGGCTCAGCCGCCGATATTTTCTCCCCCTCCATTAGACCTTGAGTGGTGGTCTGGACGCTAGTCATTCGGATAAGACGATAAACCGAGGTCCCGTGTGCAGCATGCACTTAGCGCACGTAAAAGAACCCACGGCAACAAAAGGGTTGTTCCTGGCAAAATTCTGTAGAAAAATCCACTTTGATAGGAAAAACAAATAAAACTGCACGCAGGAAAAAATTTAAAAAATTGGTGGCGCTGTAGTGTAGCGACGCACTCTCCCTGGGGAGAGCAGCCCGAATTTCACACAGAGAAATCTGTTGTGATAAAAAGGAATACAAATACAAATACAAATGTACTGGTATACAGACACAACATTTATTCACCCTTCTACCACATACAAGCAGCAGACAACACACACATCATGATCAGTTGCAGTCTAACACACACATCATGATCAGTTTCAGTCTAACAGACATTCAGTGAATTGAGCATGGGGATGAGAAAGAGGAGAGAGGCAGCATGCAGGGAGGGGAGAGGAGGGGAGCAGGAAATGCCTGATGGCTGTGCATCGAAAGAGGAAGAAACATGTAATCATTTTAGCTTGGTTGTTACAAACAGTAAGCAAAATACAACAAACAAAAAAAAAAAAAGAATTCTCTTTAAATGAACAGTAACATTTTATTTTAGTTCACTAACCGGCAACATATTCATATCTTCAGTTTTCACATAACTTGTGGTCTCTGCAATGTGTTGTCAACACAAAATCTGTTTGAAAACTAAATATTTTCAACTATAACTCTCCTCCCACCCACCCACCACAACCCCCCGACACAAACATCCTCTCATCTCCCCACCTTTCCTATTCCTACAACCACAATAATATGCCAACTCATGAAAATACTGAACATCTTTACCAAAAGAAACAACAACAAAAAAAAAAAAAAAAGGGAAAAAAAATCAAATAAAGAACACACTTTTGATCAAGGAAGTTCTGCAAAAAGACAAAGGGAGAATTCCAGATGGTACAGAATTTTTGCCATGATCAGGAATTCTCCCGGATGAAAAGCAAAGGGTGACAGAAGCTGGCTGACACTATCATTAATATGCAGTAGATGAACACACATGTACATACACACAAATAAAGAAAAAGAACAGATGAAAAGAGGAAGACCGTCTCAAGCACAAAAAACACTGATATACATGCAAACGTTAAGGCAAGCACAATGGCAGAACAAAGAAAAGAGACATGCATACCACAATCAATTTGATCCCTCCTTCTACCCCCACATAAGTTTGCTGTTAGTTTACCAAATATGGCCAGAATGAAAACCTGAACAACAAAGCTAGATATAGCCATTAAAAATATACGTAAAAAAAATAATAATAATAATAAAAGAGAGAGGACAACAGAATCACAACAAATTATGTTGAAATCAAACAATGGGGGGTAAAGAAGGGAGTATGGAATGGAAATCCTTCCCAGTGGAAACCAAAAAAAGTGACAGCTCATTCAGTGACACAAACACCACAGAACACTGGAACAGAGTACAGAAAAACTAACATTGAATGCCTCTGGTTTTTACCTGCCACAAACCGCCCCCGGCAGCCCTGTGCACAAGCTGCTATGCTAGAAATTTGCGGTTGTGGCCCTGTTTCCTTTGAGAGAAGGGACACAAAGGGAAGGTCATTGTTTCTGTTATCCAGAGCAAGCAGTCTCTCCATACAACCACACGAATCATCATATCAAACAGCCAAAGACTGTCAGATTTATTCAAAATTAACAGACAGTGTAAGCTTTTTTTTTTTTTACTCAGAGAGAAAAAAAGTGCTTTATTTAATTCCATGATGGCCCCTTGCCTGTCACATGATATACCTGCACAGTCCATTGCACAGCTGCGTGGATGCTGGATGTCTGATATCGTTCAATCCTTATCACTGATCAAAAGGAGACAGTCTAAGGGAAACAATTCAAATGGTGGTGACCTCATGCCTTCTACAAAGTTGAGGATGGACAGCACCCTTTCTGTTGAGCTCACTCTTTGGTGCAAGAAAGAGAAACAGAAATACTTAGGGGTCTTTGGGGTGGTTGTTTTTTTGGGGGAGAGGGGGATTGTTTGTTTGTTTGCTTGTGGTTTTCGTGTGTGCTTTTTTCGCATCATTTACTGTGTGAACACAGCCCAGACTGTGCTGTACCTAAATGCTTTGACGATCATGTCCAGTTTTGACTACCGGGAATGGATCACTGAATTTCTGTCATCGAACAATGTACTCTTCAGGTTTCTTATTTATATTTTGTTGTTTGTTTAACTTGTGTGTTGTGTCATTTTCTTTGTCATTATAAATCATTTACCCTGAACAGTGGCCCTATAAACAACACATCAGCAACCACATTCCAAACAGAAAGAGATGAATTTATCCACTGTAGTCTCACACTCTATCTTTAAGCTTTAACTGTTGATAACCTCACTTTGTACCTTGGCATCCAGTATCTAAAAAAATAAAAGAAAGAAAAGAAAAAGAAAGGGTCATCAGGTAGATAAGTTAAACCATGCATCAGTACTGTTCATACAGTCTAGTCAGCTATGCCCCATGGCCACTGATTCCACCTCATGGTCACCTGCTGCCTGTAAAGGTCACCAGTTTCCTCCTCTGACCCTCATCCATGCATCCCTCCATGCAAGTGAGAGAGGGAAAAAAAACCCAAAAAAAACCAATATGCTACACATAGTCATGTGAAATGCACAGGCCAAATACCAGTAATACACTTCTGCAGGGTATTAAACATTATGCACCCAGCTACTGTTTCCATAATAATAAAATAAAATAAAATTTTCTTAAAGGCATCAGCAAGATGTGCCAGTCTTGCCCTGACTGGCAGTGGTCCTCATCAACACAACTTCCTCTGGAAAGACTTTCTGTCACACTATCACAATGCAAAGCAGAGGTAAACATGCCCTACATGGTGGGAGTCAACACATCTATTCAGGGTGTCAGCTCGACTCCCTGATCATGCATGTTCACATTGTGACCAGCTAATGGTCACTACTCTGACCTTTTTGTTAGTTAAATTATCTGAACTCTGCTTATTCGAATGTCTGAAGCAGCAATTCAAAACTGACCCTGAAGAAATTATCTGGTTTTCTTCCAATGAAGCTGTTTTTCAACTGTTCGTCAACTGCCTATCACAGATTTTGTGTGTGATCTACTCTTCTAATGCACATACAATCCATCTTTTCCAAGACCTTTTGCATTAACCAGGTGCTACATAAGCAACCCCAAAAGGTAAATAAGCATCCTTTGTACTCAGTCACCAAGAAAGCTACTCTCTGCAAATTTCGCAGAACAGAGACCCAACAGAACCTTGGGCTGCTCTGAATCGCTTAAAAAACAACAACTTCTAATAATAAAAAAATCACTAAAATGAGCACAATACTTGATTATCAGTCAATGACACATTATGATATATTACAACAAAACTTAAACTGCAGATATAAAAAAAACTCTCTGTTCCTAAAGTGTGTAGCCAATGACTGATGTGTTAATAATGGCATCAATGTACAATTACACATAACTAGCCCTGTTAGTAAGGAAATAAAAGAATTCACAAACCATCAGAGAACCAAGGGGAAGGCCAAAAGAAGACAGAACCACATATTAACTGTTAATCCCACATGGTTATTCCACTAGACATTGGGAGTACAGGTGTGAGATTAACTTCAGTACCACAACATGCTTCTTATTCATAATTAATAAATCTATCCGCAAACACTGTTAAGACAAATATTTGTACATTAAAACAGAAATGCTATGCATACTTTCTTTTTCAGACTAACGGCAATATTTTCCCCACTCTACCTTGACACCTTTATTTTATACATGAGTGCACCGAAGTGGTAGATAAAATCAGTAACAACAAAAAATGAGGTTTTTCTTTACATACAAGAACAGCACAAGATCAAAATATAACACAATAGGATGTGAGAAGGACTGAATCAAAAAAGCGCACTGCAGGGTGTGATGAGGGTAGGGGGCTGCAAATATCCCTGATGTGATGGAAAGGTAACACCTTATTGTGGGAGGCGAAACCCCCATGTAGCTGACAGACACTCAATAAATGCTTAAAAACCCCAATAACAGTGCTGGATTCACCTATGTTTCATTGTTTAGTTGGAGTACAATATTAATATTTTCTTTAGATGGTACATAAACATAGAAATGTAGAACAGTGCTTTGTACAAGCCTAAAATCTGGAATAAAACAAAACATATTTTCTGCTCATAATGGAGAAGAATCTTTGGTAGTTTGGCTATAGATCTATCCCAGATAGAAATACTGCAGCCATCAAGTGCATCACTGCATCATGGACTGACGAAATTACTGACAAAATTTCAGAAAAAAGCACTGTCAAATGTTAGTTTTTGTTGCATGGACAGGGGCAGATATTGTGCATGTGTGTGTGTGCACACATAAGCGCTGGTTCAAACAACACAGAACAGAAATGGGCCGTTCATAATTGGATGGATGAAAAGAGTGTGGCAGTAGGGTCTGTTTTTGTTTGTTTGTTTTGTTGTTGTTTTTCATTTTTTGTCATCAGTTCATCAGCAAAAGTGTTCCAACAGCCATTGTCGGCAACATCATACTTAAGTTTCACTCCCGTTCTGCTCTCCCATTCTGTCTCTGGATTTGCACAGATCTCAGGAAAGGCTTCTGGGGCTTTTCTGCGTCAGCCATTCCGAAATGACGCTTTTTCTCCTTTTTTTTTTATAATAAAGAAATGGAAAAGCACATTTACGCTTTTCCATGTAGCTCACCCATCCCTGAATACATACGAAGAAAGATATATGGGATGAATAGATGCTGTTTGGAGAAAAAAAGAGAAAAAGTGACCAGGGCTTACCATTCAGAAGTAAACAAAACAAACCTTCCCTTTATCTTGCACAGCCTATGGATCACTCAGCTAACAATTACATTAGGGAAGAGGGACATAAGCATCCTACAACTTTTGTTTAAACTGTGGGCGATCTTATAATGAATCCAGTGAGGAATATTCCAGTACTGCCTTCCATGATTTTCTACACCTCTCTTCCTCTGCATCATATTTTTTTACAAATATTTTTCCCCTAAGGCTTTTTCACTTGTCAACAAGATCTTTCCACATTTTAGTTGGGTTTTTTTCCATACGACATGCAATCAATTTAACTAATAACAAGAAGTGAAAACCCAAGTAACTACCATAAAGACCTTTACTCAAATGCCCAAGTAAAACCTGATTGATTTTTTTAAACTGTAAATTGGTGGCCACAAGTAGTATAAAAGCAAGTATATACAGTGTGATTTTTTTTTTTTTTGCACAACAGATGATATATGTTTACAACTGATAATCATATTATCTTCATTCATTTCATTCATTCCATATATAAAAAAAAGAAAAAAAGAAAAGAAAAGAGGAATGCATTATAACTGCAGCTACTTCCCACAGATTTCGTGCAGTTCTGTAGTTTCCAATACACCAAAGAGCCACCCTAACAAGCCTTACCCTTTGGAGGATGCAGCAGGAGGTTTAGTGCTGGTGTTGGCGGCAGCATTGTTCTTGCGAAGTGTGATGTTGCCTGTGGGGTTGATGGGATTGTCTGGGAATCGAATCAACAGCTTCTGACCCTCACACTCCTGGTTCTGCACAGCAGGTGGGGAAAAACAGTGAGATCAAGATTACTCCCAGCCCCCAAGGGAACCCAATGAGTTGTTAGACGGTGTGAAGAAATGAATGGTAAAAGGTAAGGAGTGATCCTACATCTTCAGTGAAGGCATAAGAGCAGGTATGTAAGTGTGTGTGTGTGTGGGAAGGGGGGAGGGGAGGTGAGAGAGATTGAGTGTGTGTTTCTGCATGTGTCTAAAAAGCACTTGTACGAATCCAAAAATGCTTCTGAAGCAATACACTGCATTTCATTTTATACATCTTTTCAAAACCATCATATCAAAAACAAAGATCTGCTAGTTTCTATATTAACTTTTTTTTTTTAATTAAAAAAAAATTCTTATCACAAATCCAGAAAGATCATAAATTTGGGGCTGACTGTAAGAGGAAAGAATGATATCCTGTCCTCCTTCCTCTCTGTCCACCATCTCCTCCACCCCACCCCTCCCCAACACATATTTTCCTCTGAACACAGTAAAATAGCAGCACACCCACAGTCAGCTATGACCTTAGGATCAACTTATGTACTCGCAAAAACCCTGAAGTTCAGAGGTTTGGCAGCATTACGGATAGATATCATGAACTCAAAACATCTCTGTAATTGTGTACACCAAAGAAAAGGAAAAGAACAAAAACCTACCTGCAAATTTTGCATAGCTCGACCAGCAGATTCTTTCAATTTAAAATTGATGAAGGCGCAGTATTTTTCAGGTAACATCCGTACACTTACAACAGGACCGTATCTGTGGGAGGTGGAAAAAACAAATAAGTCAGAGAAATCATCAGTAAATCACATATAAAGCGTTATCATTTCAAGATCTCTTTTTCTCCACTATAAAGCTGCTTTCTTACACACCTGTGCATAAAAAATCCATTTCAAAACTGTGACAGCTTTCCTTCTAATCCAACTCTTTCTCTGTTCTTTGCCTACATGCCCAATATTGTCTTACCAGATGCACGATTGTATCACTCTAAAACTCATTCAGACTTTATCATGTACACACAATACAAAGATAATATCCTTGCAAGCACATAAGAAAACAAAATACAAGCACAAAAACATAACCACACATGCCCGCCCCCCCCCCCCCCCCACCCCTTCCCTTTCTCCCCTGCATGCACAAGTATGTATACACCAGAATAGACTTGCACTGCACAATCACATTATACAATGAACATCCCAGGCAGATACTTACTTTGCAAACATTTGAGTAAGGCGTCTCTCAGTGACTTGAGGTAAAACATTGCCCACCCAAAGCGCTGTCAAGCCTTCAGGGTTCTTGGGGCTGAAAATCATATCAATATATATACAAGTCAGTTACATATTGTATCTTCCTTGCTAACCATGTCAGTTTAGATCTGCTACACAGGCTAAAAGAATCTGACATTTGGAGAGACAATACTGAAATTCAAAAACAAAAGCACCACACACAAAACACGCAAATAAACTCACAAAACATTTATCATTTTACACACACACACACACACACACACACACCAAAACAGGAAACACTTACATATACTATTCCTCCAAGTACTCATGAAAATCAAAGTCCAAACAAAAAATGCTCACTCCATCTTGGTATTATAAACACACCAAAAAATAATATCATCTTATCAGACTTCTATGTTCACTCACATGCCATGAACAACAAACACACACACACACATATATATATATATATATACACACTCTCTCTCTCTCTCTCTCACACAAATCCATGTACATGTTCTAAAAACAACAAAAGCTGACTCACTCCATCTTGGCATCAACAG
Organism: Babylonia areolata; assembly: GCF_041734735.1. NCBI lineage: Eukaryota > Metazoa > Mollusca > Gastropoda > Neogastropoda > Buccinidae > Babylonia > Babylonia areolata. Next base: position 49,747,839 of record NC_134877.1, read on the forward strand.
GTTGGCTGGGTACAGGCTGAGAGACTGGTATACTTTTGGGTGCAACAAACTCCTCCTCATCAGAGACGTAAACCTCTCCTGCTAAACTCTCATCTGCTGTCATGCACGCACACACACACACACATGCACACACCATGCAAACACACACACACATTCACACACAAAGGTTATTCATGAACACATACACATAAAGTTTCTGCTTTGGGGGGAAAAAAAGAAAACAAAAAGAGTATATATATATATAAATACACACACACACACACACACACACACACACGTGTGTGTGTGTGTGCATGCGTGCGTGTGTGTGTGTATGTGTGTAAGACAGAGAAAGAATGAAAGAGGCAAACAAATAAAGAAGAAGAAAGAAGACACATACATACACACACACAAGCACACACACTTACATACACAAAGGACCGGAGATTCTTTTCACTGGGACTGTGAATCTTTGTGTTGCTCAGTCAGTGTGTTATTCCATTAGCTTCATTCCAAGGGAGGGTGTGTGCGTGCGGGAGCCTATGTAAGCATGCTTGCGTGCGTGCATGCGCATGTGCATGTGCATGTGCGTGTTTGTGCATGTGACATGGATAATATCAAAACATAAAGACACTGACAATACTGGAACAAATATACACTGATAATATTGAAATAGACAATGACAACACTGAAACACGTAATCAAAACATACACACACATACACACACACGCAAACAAGAACCGACAACATAGACACTTGCTGTACCAACACACCTGCTCCTGACAGTAGAGCCTCTAAAGCTGCCTGAACAGTCGCATGCTTTTTTATAGCTGCCAGAGCCTGTCCATGTGAAAACCCCATGTCCTGCAACATCTTCAACATTTCAACCTCAACCACCAATAACAAAAAAAAAATAAAAATAAAAATGCAGAATGGTGCTCACACTCCCAGGCAAGGGGAGCTTGTGGTGTTTACAATGAAAAGTTATACACAAATAACCGTACAAACATAATACATGATGATACTTGAAAGAAATGTGCAAAAACAGTGGTGTGTCTTCATCTTCCAAGTTCATGGGCTGCAACTTCTACATTCACTCTTATCTATAAGATTTTTTCCCCCTGCCACAAAGGCATGCATACTCTGTTTTTGGGGGTGTGCATGCTGGGTATGCTTGTGTTTCCATAATCCTCCGAACGCAGACATGAGTTACTGGGGCATATTTGATGTTAGCCTACCAATATACACTGATGGAATTAACCCGCTCAACCCTAAACCCAGCAGCTGCATCCAGAATATGAACCCAGGATCCTCTGATTGAAAGTCCAGTCCTCTAATCACTGGGCTATTTCGCCTGTTACATGAGATGAAGAGTTGGACATCCATACTGAAGGTCTGTGCTTTGAACCAAAGTCACCTCTGGTGGGTTAAACGTATTCTTAAGGTGGAGATTTTCCAAGTCTTCAAGGTCAGTCCATGAAGGCCTAAAAAACCTGTTGGGTTTATGCTCAGGGTGGATATTTCTGTGTTTGGGTACTTTTTAATTATTATTAAAGCAGATGCAGTGTACAGCATTCATAAGACAGCATGCTTTGAATCTAAAACTGAACCTTACTGTATCAATCAGCCAGTCATCCCCATTAAATACAAGACATATATAATCCATTCCCACCACTGTCTCTCATCTTCAAGACATAAATGCACAGCCACAGAAAACACACAACAAAAACGACTCAGATTATGAGGCAAATGGCACTTTAACAATAAAATGCAATGGAAAATTACCCATGTTCATACTTCCTATTCTAAATGTCTCTTCCTATTTCCACAATGTCCTAAATCATCCAACAGAAATACACATGGCACAACATCTGAGAAGTCTTAAGGCACACTCACTGTTAACTGTCGAGTCCGAACTTGCTGTAGTTCTTGAACTGCCTCTTCACAGTTTTTGTCCAATTTTAAAACTTGTAAAAATGATTCTTCTGCTTCAGAAAATTTCTGGAAAACAATATCAATAAACCTGCATACAAGCAATCAAAAAACTTAATTAACTGTCTTTATGCATGAAAAAGTAATGACATACTGCATGAATATGAATTATTTACCCACTTCAAAATGAATATATGAAATTATGTACCCACTCCAAAGTGAATGTGAATTATCTATCCCAAAATATAACATTTCCTGATCCATATAAATGTACATCACAAACTGTACAAAGGATTTTGAGATTCTGACAGAATGCCCCCAAACAATATATGAATCATTAATACGATGGCAAGCTGGGTTATTTTTAAGTGTCCAGATTTACAAACTCAAAATTATCAGTCATTTAAATAAATTTCTTCAGCTCCATGTAAGAGGAAATCAAAGGGAAAAAATGAAAGGAAAACAAATGAACATATGAATTCTAAACAATACTAATCTCAGGACTACCACCGATTTACAGTCAATGTGCAAGAGGATTTACAGTCAAAGTGCAAAAGCATTTGTGCAAGTGTATATGTGTGAGTGAATAAGCTTTGTTTCTTTGTGTGTGCATATTTGCATGTCCAAACATGAATAAGCATGTGAGCAAGAAAGAATGTATGATCAGAACGAGAGTGAAAGTGTGTATGTGTGAGTGTCTGTGAGTTATGTGTGTCTGTCTGTCTGTGTCTGTGTGTATGTGTGTGTTGGTGTGCACTCACACCTTTAAAACAGGAAATTTTCTTGCACAGGGGAGGTAACCTATGAGGGAAGGTAACTAGCTGCATGTACTTTCGTTTTCACCCCTTCTCATGGGTTGTAGCTTGCACAGGACAGGGAATCAGACCCCTGCCAGAGTCTAAACCAAATCAATTATGGTGCTTAGAGCCTCGCCGACCACTAAGGCCATCTGAAGGCTATCGCCACTTTTAATACCTACTACAAGTCAAGGGTAAAAAATTTTTTTTAAATTAAAAATCCAATAGCTTTCCGCACAAAGTTTAAAAACCTTCCATACTTTAAAACCTTCCATTCTGATTAAAAATGTTCACTTCCGGAGTCTGCACCAGTGGGTCACAGTAAAGTTTTTGTAATTAAATTCACTTTTTTGACAGCCTATTTGCCTTTTGCAACTTGTACAAACATCTTGTGAAAACTTTCCCAGGCAACTATTTTATGCATGAAAATAACCTTCAGAGCAAGCCACTCAACTGCCTCTGACAGATGATCTTAATTCGTATGCTGAGGACAATGAAGGAAGTTCATGCGGGGTTTTTTTCGGTTTTTTTTCTACAACAGTCGCACACTATAGGTTTAAAGATTCTTAACCTGCCACTTATGTTTCTTACTCAGTGTGAATACTGTCTGCCAAACAAATGTAACAAGTAGCCAAAGGTAAACAAATCAATGACAAGGGTAAAATAAGGCAGTCACAAATTTTGTCGTAAAGGTTTAAAAAGATAACAAAAAATAGTGAAAAGATAACAAGAATACTTACACCCAACCCTGCCAATGCCCTCCCTTTTCTAAAGTAACCTTTGGGCCAATCTTTGGAAAGTTTTATAGCCTTTTCTGCATCTTTCAAAGCTCTGCACACACACACAAAAAGGACACAAAGTTATCATTGTAGAGATCATAATGCAAATTTCAACACGGTCATTTCTCCCAGCCCTCTTATCAAGGCTCCTGTGCAGTTTTTCTTCTTTTTTTCCCCCTCCCCACTTTGCTGACTGGAAAGCATTTGATCAATAAGCCTCTTACAGCAATGAGTATTTTTCTTGTGCTTTTTCAAACCACAACCAAATCCTGATTTTGTTCCTCCCCTCCCTCCCTCTCACTACTCATACCCAAATACACAAGCTATTCATGATGCGTCTAAGCAGACTGTATTGTAGATAACGCATTCTGATGCAGTATTCATATAATATTAACTCACAAGTGGAGATCAAATCAGTTCCAATTTTCAATCATGTCCATAAATAAACTAAAGTGCTTTTGTTCTTGTCTGCATATATATTTTCAGTGAGTGAGTGCACATTTCATCCAAGTTTCTATTTGCTAGGCTCTGACAAAAGAAAACTAAGATTACCAACCTGGGTCCATTTTTACATTTGTCGCCTGTGATCAAATACAGGTTTATGAGGGGTTATAAAGTCATCAGAAACCGCATGGTTCGTATCTTGTATGTGATAAAAGGTAATGATCTGAATAAAGAGCAAAAGGAAAAAGACAGGACAATTCTGAACCAACTCCGGTCAACTTTCCTTTGTGTATGTGTGTGTGTGTGTTTAAAACTATTCTATAAACTAACTTTCAGTTTCTCAAGGAGGCGTCACAGCATTCTGATTAATCCATATCCACTACACCACATCTGCTTAGCAGATGCCTGACCCAGTGTGCTCAGGCCTTGAGTGCATGCATACACATATATATATTTGTGTACCGATCAGAGTGGATTTCTTCTACAGAATTTTGCCAGACGACAATACTCTCTTTGCCATGGGTTCTTTTCACTGTGCAAAGTGCGTGCTGCACGCAGGACCTCGGTTTATCGTCCGTCTCATCCAAATGACTAGACGCTCAGTCTGATTTTCCTCTCAAACTTGGGAGAAAGGACAAGACTCAGCAGCATTAAAACCCAAACCCTGACCCTCACAGACTCTATTGGCAGATGAGCGTTATAACCATTCTGCCACCTTACCTCCTTGTCACTAAAGACTGTAACTAAAGATAAATCAAGCAATATATCTATCCCATCCCCTGAATCATCATGCTCAAATATATGAAATATAATCCCCTTTCAAAAGCATAACCCAGAAGCATCAACCTTACTTTTCATATTGCTGAAGTCTGTCGTAGCAATATGACCTGTTTCCCAGGAACCTGAAACAGAAGACCGGCAACACTGGAAACCAGACTTCACTTGGGCTGGAGAGCTGGTATGTAACAAAAATGTTACACCTGGATTGTTACAACCCCCATCCCACCCCCTCCCCTTTATCTCCTTGTTTATCAGCCTTTTGTTTCCAAGTTGAGTGTAAAAAAAATAATTAAAAAAAAACAAAAAAAAAACAAATATACCAAGACAAAAGTATAACAAGGTTCTTCTTACACACAAACACTTTCTCCCACTCACAGTATCACAGACTGATGGGTCAAAGCAAATACCCCCCCTCCCCCACACACTCCCCTTACCCACCTGATACAGTGTTGTATCATTCACTCTGAAAACTGAATAAACAGTGCAGCCTGATAAATGTTAAACAACTAGTCTTGACCTTCCATTCCTGTTACACTCAACATTGGAATGACAACAGTAATAACGGACACTATGTCATGTCAAAAACATCTTTTGACAAACAAGCATTATCAAATCATTTAGAAAGGCACATTCAGAAAAAAGTCTGTATCAGAATCATTTAACCAGAAATGGTTGCTACTCATATTTGTGTCAGATGTACAAATGCTACAATACAAAAGCACACAACAGTATACAGAAATAATTATAATAAAAAAATACATATATAATCCCACAAAAAACACAAGTGTCATGAACAAAACAAACATAAACATGCCTGAAAGTTTATGCTCCATAGGAAATCATTCTCAATCTACCGGTATAACATTTAGTATTTTCAGAAAAGGAACTATTTTGAAACAAAAGATGCACACATCGTAAGCCAGACTGGATTAAAAAAAGTCAACTCAGACAAAAACTGTGCTAAAACAACAAAAAGGCACTTCTATTTACCAGGCTCCAGCAACTTACCTAAAATCTTTTGGATCCAAAGCTATGGCCTCTGTAAACAGCTGAATGGCAGCATTGTATTCTTCTACCTGTGCCATCTCGTTTCCTCTTACTAGAAGGGAAAAAAAAAAGAAAGACATAACAGAAATGAAACATTGGCTTGAAATCTTAGCAACCTGGCCATCAGACATCAACTGGAAAAATTATGCGCAGTGAGCTCTGTGATATCATTTAGATCACATCTAAAATAGTAAAACATAGCATATAACATAAAAAACAACAACATGAAAATGATAAATCAATGCAAGCTCAATAACACATCATTTTTGATAGATAGAATTCCAGTTCACACACACACACACACACACACACAAACACGCATTATTCCAGTTCACACACACACGCAGAACATCAGAACATGCAGGCAAATATAAATAAATACCATTTCCTGAAAAAAAACAAAAAAACCAGCTGTCATCTAACACATATTTCGGAAAAAAAAGCAAAAAAAAAAAAAAAACCATCCATGTTTACTGTTTAAAAGAAAAAATCATTTAAAAACAAAAGCCTCTGAAACTCATGACTACAATTTCACTCGATCTTCCCCTCTGTTCTGCTGAAACACAAGCGCGCTAACAAGTATTCCTATTTTCTTCACAAGCTGAGAATTTAAATCAATACAATATTGGGAAATATGTTTGTACCTGACAAAACATGTTTTCACAATTTTTTTTAAGGTTACAGGAGCAAGGCCCTATTGAGAGGGTTCAAGAGGGAACTGCCTCTGAATCAATATTCACTGTTGAAAACAAAGGACACCAAATCACCTCACCCCCACCCCTCCCAACCTCACATTCCACCCGATATTCATGGGAAACAGGGATGTTTGATAACCCAACAGCAGTGAATACACATACATATACACACATACTCATATACATACACACAAAGCACCATTCCTCTTACACATACACACAAAGCATCATTCCTGCCAACTTACTTGCTAACTGTCGACTCCGAAGTACCGTTGAATCTACATCAAACTGAAAGGAACAAAAACAGACGAGTGATAATAACTTTTTTTTTCTAGATGAAAGATTTATAACATATTTTCCATACTTCATCATTAAATGAAGATTAAGAAAAACTGAAAGCAGAAGAAATCGCCAACAAAACCAGAGGGACAGCTTTCATGATTCCTGCCATTCAATGATTTAAAAGCAACAAGAGTAATATTTTGGCTTTTAATTCAGTGAATATTGAGTAAAGCAAACATTATCTTTTTACCAAATAAATTTCTTTTCTTTTTTTAATTATATGCGTATGTGCCTACCCCAAATTAAATTTTTATCATCAGGAACCGATGATGTAAAGCTTCAGGAAACTTTTTTTTTTTTCTATTCAGTGTGGTGACAACAATGACAGCCAACCATGACTGATACAGATTCTGCAGTTACAAAAACTAAAGTTTTCCCATATCTGTCCCTGTAAACACAGCCACCACTCACTGTATTCTTTGCTCGAGGTCTGGCAGTGTGTATATATATACTTTTTTGTTCCTTTTCTTCTTTTTTTTCGTGGCAAGGTTTGCCCTCTTTCTTCATCAGTCTCACACATTCACTTGTGACAGCTTGCAATCTTTTCTGCTGAGCATGTTTCTCTGAACTTTGGCACTTCCGTAGGTGGTTATGGGCTTATGTGCATGGGCACACTGTTCAAACTGGAACTTATCTTCTGTTAGGTTTGATGATCCATAAAAAAAACACCCCCATTTCTTTTCTTTCTCTTTCCTTAACATGCAACCAGCAGTAATAAAAATCCTAAACAGTTATGATTTGTACGTTTCCATAACAATTATTCCTGAAAAGTATGTATACCCTCTGCAGCTCTCCATCCAACCCCACCAAAAACGACAAAAGACAAAAGTCAAAACAAAACACAAAAAAATGTTTGGAAAACGTACCTCTTCCTCCCCGTTATGGGCCCCATTACGTTCGTGGCCCTTCTCTTTCCTTGAGGACTGTGTGGACTCTGAGGCTGCTTTCTTCTTCTTGCTCACTGCTTTGGTAAAAAATGCTGATGTGGGGTCAAACTCCTGCCGACAGCAACCACATCAACACTTCAACAAGTACTTCCATACAATATGCACCAGTTCCTCTTCGTTTTCTTGTTCTTCAATCCACCTACCCCCACCCTCCAAGCCCCAGACTCCCTTTAAATTAACATAATTTTCAGATTATAGTACAGGGTGATCTTTCTTCTCAACCTTACAGCAAGCAGGTATTTTGTGGGGAGAAGGGGTTTGAAAAGGATTTGGCACCAGACTCCTGGAATGAAAATGTGTACCACCACACATCAAATGTTACCTGTCTCCTTATACTGGTTTAGTCTCGCTCAGCAGAAGAGCCATCTGGAGTGTTGCTAATAACATGAACCTGGATCATTCAGGTGCGATTCTGTAATTCATGCTCATTCATTTACACAAGCACCACATATACACAATAAATACACACACCACCCCATCAAATGAATAAATAAAATCTAATTAAAACAAGGCTAAATCGGATAGCTTGCAATTAAAAATATGAAATTATTTTTAAAGAACAAAACAAAAAAACCCTCATTCGGTATCACAGTTCTACAGCTTCCTGACCAGAAAATGACCATCACAAAGAATTCCTTAAGTATATCACATTCTGAAACACAGGCGCGTACTGGAAAAGCAGTGACCAGACAACATGCAAACATTATATGAATGAGGTATAAACGGCTATTACATAAAAGCCCACTCATATAAGAGTGAACAAGCGAGTTGCAGCCCACAAATGAATAAGACAATATGAAAGGGAAAAAAGAAAAATAATACTCACAGCTTGTTCATCCGATGATGTTTCACTGGCTTGTCTGCACATCACACACACTCTCTCAATATTCATGGTAAAAGCACCGCTGTCATTCATTTATGAAAGCAAGGAGTATCATTTTTTTTTTCATATAAAAAAAATATGTATATAAAGTTCACCTATTCCTAAAGCTTAGTAAAACTACAACATACATTGCCAGAAATCCAAAGATCCAACTGTGAATTTTATTCAGCATGACAAAACACAAGCTGTTAAATGAATCGAATAGGATCAATCTCATTGTTCTGTTATTTAACGTTGGTTTTGAAGGTGGGCTGAGGTGGAGAGAGAAAGAGACTGGGACAGACACAGCACAGCGAAAGACAAAGAGAAACAGTGACAGACACACACAGGCTGATATAGAGAATGCATCACTAACACAAGAGACAGAGCGAGAGACAAGACTTTTTTTTTCTCTTGATAAAGTGTCTTCAAACTGCACATACATGTGCACAGTTTGAAAAGTTTCACAAGTTTCTGATGCTCTTGCAAAAGGGGAAAGTTAAGTACTAGCCATTTCAATGAAAAAGGAAGTTAACAGAAAGTTATTATAGTGCATGCATGCATACATGTAAGTGCACATACATCTGTGTGTTCACACTGTGTGTGAGTACATCTGTGTGCATGTGTACATATGCGCAATTCTTTCATTAGAAAAAATATAATGCCAAAAAATATCATAAATGCATGCAAAATCAGACATATCCATTCACACAAACACACAAAACCACAGAACAAGTTTGTTGTGTGTGACTCAGGTTTCAAAAACTTACTTTTTCTCTTGCTTTTTATTCTTTTCTTGTTCTTGTGTTCCCTTGTTCTTCTGGTTCTTTCCTTTCTCCTGGGACAAAAAATATGCAAGAACAAAAATAAATACAGAAATAAAAAATCTCAACATGTATGCACTTGAAAACTATGTCACTCAAAAAGAATCGGTCTCCACCTGCTTTAAAAACAAACTGTAGTAAAAATAACACATGAAAGCAGAGAAAAAGCATAAGAGTCACCAAAAGATAAGTTGTATGGCATACAAATGAGATGTGTAGGCCAATGCTCCTCAAGGACACCAAAGAAATAAGTGAAGTTAATGATTACGTACATAACTAAACAGTATTTCTCCCTCTCCCTTCTATACCTCCTGCCTTCCCCCCTCTCTATCCACCTCCCTCCCTCCCACGCTCACCCCTGAAAAATTAAATTATGCATTTAAGGACAGACAACACAAACACAGATCTCACCTGTTTCTGTTCTTGTTTTTCAAGCTTTTTACGTTCCTTTCTTCTCTGGAAAAAAGCAAATGCACATAACCTTGAAAGAACTGCAACAGAGGCTTCATGTGGTGTTTTCTTTTTTTTAGAACTGCAAGCAAACTGACTACAGAAATAGGAAATTGGAAAATGTGCCAGGAAAATGTAATAACAGTAGCTGTTCTGTAAATGGTACTTAGGAATACACTGCTTTTTATTTCCAAACTAGTTATGTTTCTTATGGTAGTGATGTCAATCATAAGTACACACTGCCAGAAATCTGTCCACTAGCCAGGGTGCCATGAAGTCATCCACCAAGACACCTTGCTCTTCTGCAAAGTCACTTCTGTAATGTTCCAATCTGACAGTTCTCATTTGCAAATGAAGGAGAAGACAAACCAAGCCTCCAGACTTCCTAGAAATATATAAATGATGGATGACAATTCACTATGTGACTAGTCTTTTTCATTTAATTCATGGACAATCCCTGGATAATAACCAGTTTGAAAAAAAATCCATCAATGATATTCAAAATTCTAATGGGATTCAAATACACAACTAATAATCAACCTTTCAATGAACATTACAAATAGGTTGACAGTTCCCTTTCAATCATTCAGAATTCTAAATACACACACATGCAGACAAACTTTCCAAACAATGCCAAACCAACCTTTTTCTTTGCTCTTCGCTTCTCTGCTTTCCTTCGTTCCCTTTCCTCTTCTGTGATAAGTTCTTCTGCATTTCTGTTTATCTCCTGCAAACAGACACAGCAGATTCATCATCGATTTTTTTCTTCATATCATACCCAAATGTAATCATTTAGTGTATAGACAGGTTATTTCTGTGGGAGGTTAACATCACTGCAAATTAAACATGAAAATAGATTATCAAAAATAACAAGCTGATTGTATTTCAAACTTAATCTAAACAAGAGGTATAGCAATCATAGCTCATCTGTTATTCCTGGTGCTTTATAAACTAAAAAATGGAAAACATGGTGGTTGGGGGAGATTTGTTACCAGCACTTGCATTTTTTTTTTTTTTTTTTTCCTTTTTCACATTTTCTGGAGACTGTTATCTGCTATTTTTGCTTCTATGTTTTTCTTTTTAGAATTATGTCCCGTTACATGGCAGAATTTGCTGCTCCTGGCAGATGTATGCGTCTGCGTACCTTCAGTACTAAGAACAATAAGTAAACAATCTAACAAAAAATTGGTATCTATCAGTGTATAAATTTGTATGACAAAAGCGCTATTTTCTGAGAGAAAAAAAATAAACAGTAAATTACTGTTGTAACAATCACTGCTTCCTGTGCCCTTCCAAATTGTGCATGGCCATTTTATCTGACGTTTTCTGTATATACCTTATTTTGGTTTATTTTATGGCAAAGATGGTGTCAACAAAATATTTCCAGATAAAACTGCATGTTAAAGTTTAACACACACATATATGCACACACACACTAATGGTCACACAGACAAATTACACTGAGTTATCACATACTAATTAGTTTAAAAACATGCGCAAAAAAATCTAACCTCTGGTGTGAGTTGAGGTTGTGACAAACCATCTGGAGACTCTGAAACAGATGATTAATCATCCATAAATTACAATAAACTCTGCAGTTATCTGTCTTTTCATACATACATCAACTAAGCAAAACAAAGTCACACACACACACACACACACACACACACACACACAGAAATCCACATGAGAAGATATGTGACATTCATCTCATTCCAGACAACGCTGGGGAATTTTCATTTAAGGCCAGACACAGTAGTGAAATTTTGACCAAAATCATGATTTTTTGTGATTTTCGTTTTTTCGCATAATTTGCTTCTTCAACATCAAATATTTATAGTCCGTTTCACCTGGGTACTATATTCACTTAAATAAAGCTTCAAACAGCATCAACATGTGATTTTTTGTGAGTACAAGCACATCTCTTTCTTTTCCTGTTTTCTCAGTTTTGTGTTTTGTCCTCGTAATACCATTTTTCAAAATGCTAATGCTCAAAAACTTTAAAAGATAGCATGTTCAAACTTGGTACTTTCTTTCTTTATCTATTCATCTTTACTATAGTGCAGTGGTTTGTATAATACTAGTAAAAGAATGAATATACACTCATTTGAAAAAAAATATGTCAAGGAATGTATACACATTTCAACAAAAAAATAATAATAAATGTATTTATTCAAATTCCAAAATACCACTGCACTATAATAAAGAACAAATACAAATAAATCAAATAAAACAAACAGAAATAACGTATCTATAAAGGTACCAAAGTTCTAAGCTTTTAATTTTTTTGTTTGTTGGCCATTCTGGATTCGTTTCCATGGAAACTGTCACGACAAATTGCACAAAATGACCTTTTTAGACATGTTTAGTCCAAAATCTCTGCATACCATGTCACAGAAAGCCATAAACTTCAAGTTTATTTCATACATTTTTGCACTACCATGTCTGGCCTTAAAAAATATGGAAGATTTTTTTTCCTAATATTCACATTTAATCTTGCAACTGACACAGGTAAAAGTATACATTTTCTGAAAGGAAAATGAATGGACAATTATGAAAAAAAGTTTTGTCTTGATCACATGAATATGTGATACACAAGAACTTTTCAAAACTAAACATAATACTTACACATGAACACACACACACACACACACACACACACACACACATGACATCCCCAACAAAGAAATGTTTGGATAAAAATCAGCCCAATGTCAAACCCACTGATTTGAAAATTGGCACATCACCATGCCCACTCATTCCCACTCGTGCCCTAATTCACTCTGCACACTGTAATCTGATACCTCCACCATGCCTACTACCTCTAGAGGGCATGTCTGTCTCACACACTAAGTTCTTTTCTCATATCACTCAATGCTGTCGGCTAGGAAAGTCAAACTCTGCTCTGCTATTTGGGTGAAAAGCAGGCTGATATTTTCCTCACCTTCCTCTTCCAAAGAATGGTCAGATTGCAGTGTATTTAAGTCTTCTTCAAGCATTCATGCTACTTTTCGTTGAGCAGTGGCTAAATCCGGAGTCACAGAATTTACTTTTGCTCACACTCAGCTTGGATAAGGGATCACCATTTTGCTTGCCTGCATAGATAATGAGTTGCTGACATGCACCAGTCAGCCAATAAATTCACTTGAAAACACACATTCCTGGATGATGCAGGATGTTTCCATGTTACTATACAAGTCAGGGGAACCTTGGAGAAGCTAAAGCTACCAATATAATGATTTCATAACAACTTAAAAAATCTAACAAGACAGAGATATTCAGCCACTGCTTGGGTACAACTTCATGGCAGTGGCAGTCGCAGGGGAGTTCATTATCCACCATTTTGGAATGACTTGCATGGCAGTCTGAGGGTGAAAAAAAAAAAAAAGAAGCAGCTCTGCACTTTCAAAAGCTAAATAGACAAATCTGTGATAACTAACGATGAAGCACAAAACTGTTTCACCTCTTCTTTTTGGCACGCCTTTCACCTTCCCTGGGAACAACTTCTCGAACTGAAACTCCAGTTTCACATCCTCATCACTGTCATCTGTCTCATCATCCGAGGAAGTGGAATCATCAGACGCACCATTTGTTACACCTGTCAATCCAATCAGTAACAGATGGTTCTTTTTAAAAGAAAACATACAAAAAAGAATAGAAATAAGCCTGGATGGATATTTTTTTTTCTTCCTCTTCCATTAACCAATGGTCATTTCCTTTTATGTTCAAAACAGATAGTATATATTAAATTCAAGGACAACATGTTAAAATTTTTCACATTAAATTTATTCCACAATTCATCTTTTATGTTTCCTGCAATATTTCCAACAAAACATAATAAATACAATATAAAAAATAGGAACTATCAAAATATCCCCAAAAATTCACTGCTGTTTTGTAAGTTTTATATATATTTTTTTTTAACAAGATAGCCTAAATCTTTAACAAAGTCTAGTACCATCACTGTAGACTGATACTCACATGAGTTAGAAAAATAGACGTCTTGAAAAAATTTCCTTGCTTCAACCTGCAACATGAAATCACAATATATGTTAACTTATCAAGATTTAGTTATATAATATATATTCACTTGTTTGCATACAGTGTACTGATTTACAAAACCTACGATTTTCTCTACAATTGAACAAAAACAAACAAAAAAAAACCCTTTAAATTTCTTTACAAAGAGTAAGACAGCATATTGCTTTTCCAAATTTAAGATTTTCTCTACAACTGAGCAAGTACAAACTGTTTAATTATATTGCAGTAAATTGTTAGTAATCCTGTTACCTTTTTTTTTTTATCAACTCTGAACTTCTGTAATATTTCCTTCTTTTTTCTTTTTTTTCTGATTTTACTATGTACTTCATTTTTTTTCAAATTTGACTGAAGGAATGATGGTTGAAAAAAAATCCTTTAAAATCATATCATTTTGTTAATTTTCTCTTAGTCTCTCTCTCTCACACACACACACACACACACACACACACACACACAGGAATGTGCCAATAAACTATTTTCAATTTGTGTATATAAATAAAATCAAACAAGAATTATCAATAAAAAGAGAAAGAACAGCATTCTTACCACTGTCATTTCTTGAGAGTTGTTGTAAGCCAATAATCTGTACGCTTGGGTTATCTGTATGAAATGCTGGAGAGGAAAAATATCAATATAATTATAAATACAGATAACGAGATATTACCAAATCATTGTAATATTAGACCTCAATCTCCAAAACAATATGTGGTATAGAAATAAGCAATCTCAAAAATGCCACTTAAAACCAAACACTCTACCGCCATCAGAAACAGACACTAAAAACATAGAAAACTAATTTTCAAAAAAAGAAGAAAAACTATTAAAAAATAAAATAAAATAAAATAAAACTTCAAATCTACATATCGAATAATGAAAACGAAAGCAAAAAAGAAAGAAAAAACAAAACAATAGTTATGCTTTCTGTATGTTTGGTCTACAACACACAGAATTTCTTAAAATAAATCAAAATATAGTTGTGGCAACTACTGCTATTTGACATTCTTCTACTTCTCCCTTTAGCCTTTCACACCTGGCAGCAGATCTATCCACAGTTCATGGGTAAATGTCTAGCTGGTTACACAAGTATGCTTACTTCCTTCCAAATGATGACTGCCTTATAGCATGTTTGAAATGGTATCTCAGCCACTTTGGCTTAATTTTGATTCTCTTTTAAAGTTTTATCCATTTTTTGCAAAGCAAAGAGTTGCTGAGCATGTCAAAATGGCTGTTTAGATGTACAGTACAGCTGTGAAAAAGTGAAAGTATGGCTGATCAAATGAAGTACTTCTGGCTATAAATCCGGATGATGAATTCATGCTACAAAATACATTGACACTAATGACTAATGACAGGTGAGGGGCAGCATTGTCTTTGAACTGGGTGTAGAAAATAACCGCATATTTTAGCCTGAAACCCTCATTTTGGGGTTTTCATTTACTATGAAACCCTCCTGACAGAAATGTCCAGGAGAAATACTGTTAATGGTGATCTTTTGTGTTGTAGTGTAGCTTGAATAAAGGAGTTTGTGGGTGGGTGTGAGGGTGTTTATGTACAACTATGTTTGATTATAAATAATTTATATACATCATTACATGGAACAACATAATAGTAGAGGAAGACAACAATACTGCACTTGATGTTAATTGTTGTGTTAATACATTTCAGGGTTTGAATTTAGCAGGTGCCCAGGTGCAAATGCTACGAAGTTGGCTCGGCCACACACATTTTCTGACGAGAGTGCCCAGTTGGCACTCAAAAACAGATAAGAGGCGGAAGAAAATTAATCAAAAGACACACCAAGAAAGCAAGCTTAAACGCGGTCAATCGAAATGCCAAGCGTTGTCTGCTGCAGCTCGCTTCGCAGAGCAGCATCTTTGTGCGTTCTCGATCAGATGTTGGCATTCATAGCATCTTAGCAACAATGTTTCCATCTTAAATCAATGTTAAAAGAACAGGCCCCTGGGGTTCAGGCATGTGGACATTTTGAATGCAGTTTTCAAAACATCAACACAAATGCAAATCAAAACTCAGTCAAATATCTTATTTCATTTTATTATTGCTGGCACCCAGAACCACAACTGGACACTCAAAATGAGTCAAATGTTTTGTCCAGAGTGCCCGACTGGCACTCAAAAAAAAAAAAAAAAAAAAGGAGTTAAATTCAAACCCTGCATTTACAAATATTTTAGCACCATTTCGTTTCACCCAAAATAAACACAAACCTGAATTTTCTTCTCTTTTTAATGTTTTATTTTGTTGATTTTTTTCTTTCTATAAATCTTCGTTACCTTTCCCTGATAGCAAGTTATCTCATCCTGTCAACACTGAACATATGGTAACTATATTCTACATTCATTTTCCTTCAAGAACATACTTTCACATAACTCTGAGCTTTTCTTTTCGTAAGAGGTGGGTGGTTTTTTTGTTTTGTTTTGTTTTTCAAAAATTTCAAATATTTCCTGGAGTCAATGGGTTAACTGCAAAGAGTTATTGAGGCGCCACACAGAAGACCTGTTCACCACATTCAAGGTCTGACGGATATTCGTTTGTCTTCAATGATCTTTTCTAATGTAACTAAACATACCCAACTTTGATAACAAGTCTTTAAAATAAATTTTAAAGTATTTTAGAAGCAGAATCACACTATTTCCAATGTCAGTTTCTGACAAATGGTTTAATGCTTAGGTTTAATATCATCTCAATCAGGTCAGATACAGATCAAATCTGCTTAATAATTAATAATATTACCATGTCTTAACAGTATTACACTTTTGACTTACTTTTACAGCTTCTGTAGAATTCTTGTGTTTCTCTGGATGCCACTTCAAGGCAAGCTGTTTGTATTTCCTTTTCAAACTCTCCTGGTCAGATCCTGCATATGCAACCACATGATTATCACAGTCTTGTAAAACTGAAAACATGAAACTCTCTCACAAAAACAATGGTTTGGTCTCTCGCCCTTCCCCCTACATTTGAAATGTACCAATCAAGGATATTTAATTTCCAGTTCAGTCAGAAAAATGGATCGGAGTAAAGAGACAGAAAATGTGAAAAAAGATGACAAATGCTAAAGCCGAAAAAAAAACCCAGTAAAGTCAGAAAAGAAGAATTACAATTCCTGATAAACACACACACACACATACACACACACAGTGACACACACACACACACACATACCGTGATACACACACAGGCTCACACAGACACCCCAAAGTCCAACACACACAAGGATCAACATATTGACGCAAATGCAGATCAGTCATCCGATGGTCCCTGGCTCATTTGTCTCACTCTGTTAGATTTATCACAAACAGAAGAGAACTGTCAGGGTCACAAGAAGAAAATTTTGTTTTGTCAAATGTGGAAGAACAAGAACAGGAATTTAATATGGACAGTGGAACATCCCCCCCCCCCCACACACACACACCCTTCTGTTTTACCTGTCTTAAGCTTTTTGCCAAGCTCAAAAAAGGGAGACTGGGTACACTGGCTTTACTCAAAATAATCTTGGCTGTTCGGCAATGCATAAAAAATGTTTAAACCCACCATGCTCTTGGTCCCTATTCTATACCTATACCTATGCTGTTGGCTTTTTGGGAGGATGAAGGGAGGGGGTGAGGGGGGAATGATGTGTCCAGCAAGTAAAATTTCGCATGCAATAAATAAATATTAAAAGAACTCACAAAAACAAACACTGAAACAGAACAAAGCTATTGCAGCATATGGAATACAGCTTACCTCAACAAGTGTCAGCAGTCAAGGGTTTAAAACATGATCACATTACGGAAACTTTATCATTTACCCGTGTCGTCTGTTTAGGAAAGAGCACCCAATCCCTCGCCTTCAACCGAAAAAAAACCCAAACAGATCAAATCCTACTGAAAGCGACAGGAAAAAATGAAACTGGTAGTTGTATGTCCCATTGTTCCGCAGACATTCTGACAACTGGCGGAAAAAAGTATAAAAACATCGACTGATCTGTTTCGCAAAGGTTGTCCTTTAAACTTGAAATAAAAACACCGATGAAAAGACTAATATGTTATCTGTATTTTCATGAAATAAATAGGTGGTTCTCTTTTCAATGTTTCTTTCACACAACCCTGCAATATGATTCAGTCTGTAAAAACTGAGACACAAGTCTAGAACTGAATGGGATTTACCGTTGAGGATTGGCGACTTTTATGAGTTGTCGAATTAGCCATAACCACTGATACACACCTGCCGGAACCTCCAGAAGACTGAAGGCACCTTCTCTTGTTAAACCCATGACGGATGAAATCAGTTGGCCGTGAAATGAATATGTCGCAAGTCTGAAAATGGTCAACAAACTGTCAGCTCATTGCAACATTGCCGCCATGTTCTGTGAAACTTGATCTTGTCACGTGACAAACAGAAATAGCGAGATTTTTCGAGACCATAACACAGGATGGCGAAGTTGACAAGCTAACCTGTTCCTGTTTGTCGAGTCACATGGATATGACGAAGGTGACAGAATGGTTATGTTGCTTATCTGCCAATAAATTGTAACCGATGGTTTGAGATCAAATCCCGGTCTCGCCCTTTCTACAAAGCTTGACTGGAAAATCAAATGGTGTGCGTCGGATCCGAGTTCTAACCGAGGTCCCGTTTTCAACACCCATTTGGCGCACTGAAAAAGAACCCATTTCCATGGCAACATAAGTGTTGTCCACTGTTGTCCTGAAGAAGAAATCCACTCTGATAGGCACACACGCGCGCGCGCGCACACACACACACACACACACACACACACACACACACACATCTAGATAGAAAAACAGATACGTATATGCATACACTCCAGACCTGACTACAATAGTGCGTTGGGTAAAGCTGTTGGTCAGGCGTCTGCTTATCAGACCATACACTCATAGCTCCAGGAATTCAGGATGCAAAAAAGGGCTTTGCAGGGGTATGCATGTAGCGTACACGCTGTACGACGCCTCCCAGAGAAACTGAAACTAAGTCACATTAAGTGGGTTCAAGGAAATAGAATGGGTCGCCCACTAGTTCCTAGAAGTGAACAAAAGAAGTTTAAACTCCATGACCATGAAAAAAAACACGATGATCTAATTTGATTTTTTTTTCCCCGTCAGAAAATAGGCCGAGCTACAGTCATTGATAATCTCTTCATCAGAATTCGTTTCATTCGTTTATCTAAGATGATGATATTAGACTGAAATCAGAATTCAATTCATTTCATTTGTTAAAGCAGTTGTTTTTGTTTGGTTTTTGTTGTTGTTGCTTCACCCCCACCCCCACCCCCGTTCCCGAATGTGAGGATTGTGACGAAATGAGCAAACGTTTTTGCCGTGAGTGCTTGCGAGTTATTGAGGGAGAGAGAGGAGTGGAATCTCCATCGCCCCCTTCTCCTCTGTCTCCCGGACTCTATATCTGTCTATCCATGGCCGTCCGAACTGAACTTAAAGGCCATGGTCTGTCTGTCATCATCTCTGTCTCTGTCTCTGTCTGTCTGTCTGTCTGTCTGTCTCTCTCTCTCTCTCTCTCTCTCTCTCTCTCTCTCTCTCCCAATCCGGCCAAGCTTATTCTTAGTTTTCTTTTCTTCTTTTTCTTTCTCTCATTTTCTCGGCATCTTTTACTCAGCCTGGCCGGGCGCACGTATACCTCAGTGGAGACGACCCCTCAGGTCCCCCTCCCCCCACCCGTAAAAAAGGGGGGTGGGGGATTCCTTGGTGGCTTAAATTCTACAGAAAAAACAGAGAGAGAGAGAACAAATAGAGGGAGAGCCAGCCCGGGTTTCACTACAGCCAATTATATATGTCATGACAAAAAGTTAGCACAGTGACAATACAGTGCAATACAACACAACAATACTGTTTTACTCTAAATTTAACTGTTTGCCGCAAGCAAAGCGACGGCTTGGATCGACCACAACTGCGTGGAAAGCTGATTAGCAACTATTTTTAGCACTGACAGCAGCTATTCCAACCTTCATGTTCTCACTCACGTACCGACGTTCTGTCCGTTACAACTGGAGTGATATGCAGCTTTATCAGTAAAACAACATAGAGCATTCTCCTTTTTTCAGCATCGTAACATTTTGAAGTCTTTAGATACTTTTAATCAGAATTGCGGTTTCTTTGTTTGTTTATCTGTTTATTTATCTTATTACATGACATGATCCTTCAAATTAAAAAAAAAATCCCAAGCTATGATACTATAAATAGTGGCGCTTATGGTTAGATCAACGCCGTTTCATTGTAGTTCAGCCCAGTTATTTGAAATTAATTTTATGTCGTCAATTAGTATACCTAATTGTAACCCAGTATACTATGTACTATCTTATCACGAAAATGAGATAAACAAACAACAACAACAAAAACAGACATTTAGCCTATAATTGAATAACGGGTGAGTTACTGTGAGTCCCCTTAAATATTGATCTTTTGTATTCATAAAGCGAGACAATGCAAGGCAAGAAGTTTATTTCACGTGCTCCCTGTGGGGTGAAACAATACACACATACATCTTTTACACACTGAAACCATATAAATAAAAGTGATATTAAAAAAAAAGTTAAATCTAGCAAACAAGCAATTACAAATCAAAAAGTCAAATTTCTTTAGTAATTGAATGATGATGCAAACGACCGTATTATACAAATCAACATCAGAACATGTACATTTTCCACAGTACTTAACTATTTTCCTGGTCAACAGACAAAGTTCAAACGAAGAAATACGTATTGAGAGACAAAGAATTGAGTCAATTTTAACAGTACTCTTTAGTTGTTGTTGTTGTTTTTTTCAGAAAATAATTTTCTAATGTATGTAGACAAACATTTCTGTCTGATGTTGTCAGAAAAGGGGGCACAGAAACAATGAAATTCATCAGCAATGTCGTTTGTCACGGAACATGTTTCACAGATTCTTTCATTTCTGATGAAATTGTCAAAACGCTGTTTATTAATACTATAACAGACAGTGCACTATTGGTTGTTCTAAACTTTACTAATTCAATCACACAGTTATTTGGTAACACTGTAAAATAAGTGTCTTGACCAAAATTGGGTTTTAACATCTTGTACAAGTAATATAGAGTGTACCTAGTATCGTTATCTACATGTCTTTAAATCTTACAAAAACTCAAACTCACGCTTAATTTTCTCTTTAAAACATGTGGGATGTACATCAAAGCTTTGTTGATTCACTTGAACCAGAAAATCATGAATAATGATGATAATAATAGTAATTATGAATATTTTGACGCCCTATCTCCGGAGAGCCAAGAGTGTGTACAAATACACTTACATACATTGATGCAGATACTTCATAACATTCATTTGCATATGCTCATCGCAAAATAAATAGGTCACACACACACATACACACACACCCCACCCCCACCCCCCACCCCCGCCCCGCCCCCACACACCGTGACACACACACACACACACACACACACACACAGAGGCATTCACACAGATGCAGCTCCATTCCTCTCTCCATCCACCAACAATCGCAGACAGTCACATCAGGGCGGAAAAAACTAATCATAAAAACTGTGGAAAAGGTGAGTTTTGGACGAGGACAAAGACTGAGCGTGTCGGACAGAGTAAGGGAGTTTGTTCCAGATGACAGGTCCAACTGAAGGAGAAAGCACGTTCCCCATGGAGTTTTTTTCGCCTGTTTGGTATGCGACAAATGCGAGTGTCACAGGAGGAACGCAGAGACCGAGACGTGTGTGTGATCTGGAGGAGTTCCTGAAGATAATGAGGAGCAGAGCCTGAGATGACATCATAACAAATAGTGGCAATCATTTATTGAATTCCGAAAGAAACAGGCAGCCAGTGCAGTTCTGCAAGGAGGGGAGAGATGTGGTCACGTTTGCGTACCTTGAAAACAAGGCGGGCAGCACAATTCATCACTTTTTGAGCTATGATATTTTCTACGTACTTCTAACAGAAACTGTACTAGCTAACAGAGAATTGCAGTAATCTAACCGTGCGAGAACAAGGGACGTAACCCGGGTCTTTCTTGCGTCAAGAGTCAAAAATGGTCTCAGTGATAGAATATGCTATTCTGCGGATTTCAAGGTTGGCAACTGGTTGGCAATTTTTTTAACCCAGATCTTTCATTGCCGGGAAAGCTTACTGTCAACGACAACGCAAAGATTACGAGCTTTGCTGGAGAAGGGGGTATTTCTCTGTCCTTAAAGCGGCAGAGATGACCCGGCGGAAGACGGGTTGGAAGAGTCAACTAAGAATTACTTCAGTTTTATTCTCATTCAACTGTATAACTTGTTTACGAGGGTCCAAGCCTTCACATCATTAATACAGGATCACATGGTAGAAAACAAAATGTCAGACTGAGATCGATCACCAGACGGAGTTGTAAATTTCAGAGTCACCAGCCCCGGGCAAACATATGATGCTGAATTTAATCGGCCCCAGAACCGAGCCCTGGGCACTCCGTGCAAAAGAGGAAATAGATCAGACTCACTGTTTCCCAAGACTGACGGGGACAGCCAATAAAGCGTAAACTGACATCTGCCGCTATTTCCGTCTATCTCCGTCGTCCGGACCAGTTGTTTGTCCACTTTTGATTAACTTTGGAGAAAATTATTTATGTCCATACTCAACGTGAAGATTGTTTCGGAAATACTTCACAATTCAGCCAGTAAGGCTCTGTGAATTAGAATAAGTTAAAGCTGATTTTTTATTCAGTGACTGAGGAAAATAGAATTATCATCGCAGTCACTGCGTTGTTTTTGTTGATAACATGATGGGGGTTTATGATTCAGTCAGCTGCTGCAACGATATCATGCCTGGGCAACGAAACGGCACCGGCTGTTTTCGGACACGAAACCCAGATTCATACCCATTTT
>NC_134877.1:49773123-49930623 GCF_041734735.1 Babylonia areolata
AGATAGAAATGTGCTGATTTGGGCAAAATGGCGTCTTTTGCTAATTCTCTGGTCACTCGCCGTAATTTTCATCATATCTTGATAAAACGGTGTTGTTTTTGTCTCAACTATTGATACAGGTAGGTGAGTAAAGCTGAATATTTACTTATTTGATCAACGCGGATGTTAGACAAAAGCAGATCATTGCAATATTCAAGATTGGAATTGGTAAATATTTTTTGTGTGTTTGCAGTTTTTTCTTCTTTCAAGTTTCAGTTCATAATTCTTATTTTTGATTGAAGTAACTGCTCAGTGAGTACTGATTTACGCCGTATGTTTCGACAGTTATTCCATGACTAAAAGTTTCATATTTATGCGTTGAAGGGACTATTCGTTTGATTGGTTTTCAATATCAGACTGGTGTTCTCAATTTTAGTCAGGATGTTTGTTCCTCGTCCATTGTCAATATCATGGGATTATCTCCCTTGTCTACGAAATGTGACCGTCACATTACAGCCTGACCACATCTTTTGGACTAATTTTAGTAAGTTACTCAATATAGAATGTCATGATCTCTCTTAGTGGACGACGTTTAATACCATTATGTTATATAGACATATTATTTTAAGGAATCAGTCAGTTATGCCTTTATATGTTAAATACATTTTCCATTTCATGTCATGAAAATGAAATGAAGGGAAGTTTACTGAAGAATCAAAATGCATGCAGAATGGCCATCATGGAGCATTGTGAAAAGTCTGAAACAATTTTATTTTGATTTTTAAACACAACTGACAACTTCTAAAAACATGCTTTGATTGCAAATTTTTATTTGAGGGAGAATCCTTCATTTGTATAAAAATGAGAAAAAATTCAGTCATTTTCTGTTTTATCATATTATTATTAATTAGTTTGTTGTCATCTGTCGTGAAATCATAAGATTGACACAGTGACATCGACCAAGAAAGAATTAATTTTAAAATTAAGAGAAGATGGATGTTAGAATTCATTTGCTCCACAGACTTAGGTTTGGTTCAGCACATGATTAGTCTTTTCACCTGTTGACCAGAAAATCCTCCTGTGTCCCATTTCACCTCAACGACCACTCATGGGTTGCAGGGGATCTTCCACTAAAAACAGCATCACTGCCTTCTGAGAATACTGTGCTAGAAATGTCTCTTTTCTGTTGCTCTCTTTGTTCCACCTGATTTCTTCCTTCACTGTTGTCAGCTTTTTCTGCATTCCAATTTCTTTTCTTCCAGCAAACCTTGACACATTTTTCTTTTTTCTGCCATCTATGATGTGCTCTCTGTGCTTTTTTCCTTGGCAATACCGTAATGCTGTATAACACAGGGATGAGCACTCACTGAGCATTTTTGTATGGCTTTGAAATATCTCTATCCTTATTATAGGCCTTTTAGTTTTAGATGTATTTTTTGTATGACATTGAAGTATTTTTTTTATTTTGATTCTTTGTTTACAATGTTCTATAATCTGGCTATGAATTAAGCAGGTCAGTTGTCACAAGTACAGTCTTATTTGCCTAAAAAATCTCAGTTTGAAGATACTGTAGAAGAACTATGTTGTTTTGCAGGTTTTAAAAAATATTTTTTTTAACTTACTTAACCCTTTCGCTGCCAGGAAAATAAGATTTAAGTGAAATCTATTTGCCAGGGTTTTTTCACAAAAAACGGGTATAAATTTTCAAAAAATTCTGTGCTCTTTGTTATTGGAGAAAGACCCATAAAAGTATATATTTTCTGAAAGGTAAATGAATAAAGAATACAAAACATATGCTGTTTTCCCATTTTATATATTTTTAGTGACATGCTGTTGTTTTGAAATCAGTGTTTTGTTTTTTGTCACATTTTCAACTTGTTCATTACAAACATTAGTCAGGTAATTTGCACAAAAACATCATATTTTCTGGACAAATAGATATCTGCAAACACAAAATCATACTAGAACAACCACAATATATATATATATATTTTTTAAGAGATAGATACACAATACATTGTGACTTCTCCAAGTGATAAGATGGATGTGAGGCCACGCCCCCTCAGTCTCCACCCCCCTCCTCCTCACCCCTCTCACACGGTCACTTGATTCAGTTCTCATCAGACCGCGTTGGCTGCGTGCCAAGAATATCGCTCTGCTGCTAATTCGGTCATCTGTCGTCTGCTAACATCTGTACAGCCGGCATCACTCACTGACAGTCGCATCGTGGCCACTCTCTTCATTATTCATTTATTTTCTATCAGATCGTCCTATAAATGTTCATCTCTATCTTCTCCTTCGAATTTACGCTTCAATTCTTTCTGAGCATCAGCGAAAGAAAGAAATCATGGTTGATTTAGTTCGTCACGATCGCATGTCTTGAGCACGGCGTCAGTCCGACATTTTGTTGAGCGAGCGAGGAGAGAAGTCAGGCAAACACTTGGACAGTGACCCAACCAAAACGTTCAAATAAAGGACTGCTTCATGATGTAGATGGGGTTTCTAGCTATGAATAGAATCTAGAGAGATTCCCCAGGCTAAAGCTACCACTATTTTTGCCAAGGAAGTGAATATTCGAATGCAAACCAGGGAAAAGTCATAATATTTCGATGACGAGTTATCTCGTCATGCAGGCAGCGAAGCATACATGCTTGCCATGACGAGTTATCTCGTCATGCAGGCAGCCTAGGGGTTAATGCAACATTTTTGTGTTTCTTCAAGGCAGTTGAATATTTTCTGTTTAGTTTGCCAGTCCTGTTATGGCCCTGTGCAGTTGGTTGCGTAATGAGCAACAATGAACAATGGTCAATGTCACCACAAAATCAGTGACAAAGGGTCATTTTTGAAATTAGTTAGGAAAAACACCTTCCTTTTTCCTTTCCCTCAAAATTATGTAATTTCGTTTGGACTTTGATACATGACACTTATATCTTCTTCTTCTTTTCTAGACTTATTTTAACTTGTTTTTGCAAGAAGTCAATGAATTACTTGATTCCAAATAAAAACAATGTGCCAGTTGCCATGAAATTAAAATGAAAACCCTTCAGCGGAAAAGATGAAGTTGCATTAATGATTATACATATTTGTGCGGCATCTCTTGTTCTCTCAATCTCTGCTATCAGTGTATATTTTGCAAGAAGAATACCTGAGATAATATTTTAAAAAGTGTTAAACTCAAGAGTCAGAATAACCACACTTTATTCTGTCTCTTTGTCTTACTTTGTCTCAAGACCAAACACTTACTATAAAACTAAAAGAAATTGAAGATGAGAGGAAATTGTTGATGATAAAATTGTCTCTCAGACAATGACTTTTATACTGTGGCCAGCATGCCTTCATCACAGGAAACTCCAGGAAGTTTGATTTACCACTTCGATTTCTCAGAAGGTGATGTCAAACACAGGGAAATGATGTCACTGTCAAACACAGTGTTCTTGGTAGCCCATTTCTCTTCCTAGTATTAATTAAATACCAGTTTCAAGTGGATGATGTTATATCAGCTTGCTCTAGTCTGTGTTCTCCTTTGTGAATCATCTGCACTAACTGCTCTTGAGCAGCTTATCAGTATTATATTACCACAGTTAGAGTTGCACGAATGACTATGGATCAGTGCATTGCTTCTGTGGTTTGTCCACAACTTGCTTCCCATGGCCACCAGCCCCATTTCTTTTTGGTTCCCCCATGTATGTCTGCAGCTGTTTTCACAGAAGTGCAGTCATTTAGGATGAGCAATTAGATTTTTTTTCCAGATTATGGCAGGTTATTGTACATGGGAATGACTTAAATTAAAAAGTTATTTGCCGTCCTCAGTGTCACAAGTGATCAGACCCTTTTTTTTCTTTCTTTTTTGTTGTTGTTGTCATAAATATGTTTTTGCCTTGTACAGGTGTTGTCTTTCAGTTCAATGGAAAAGAAGCCACAGTTTTGATTAAAGTTGGTATACCATCAGCTATCCATGATATCATATCCCCAGATGTGATAAGTGTGTAGAAAGTTACGAAAGTGCTCAAGTGTAATATTACTAAAAATGAGATAATTTTTTTTTCTTCTTCTAATCCTTGTTTTGCTTTCAGTGGAAATGTGCCAGTTTCTTAACCTTGACCTCATGTATTGTCCTCTGCCCCGTCTACCTTCTCAAGATATCATTTTCTTTTCAGTGCATAATATTAAGTGAGAATGGACAGGCCTTTCACTCCCCACGAAGATCGGCCAAGGTCCACCCCGGAACCACTAACATCCTTCCACAACCCAGACCAACCTGACAATGTGGCAGCAGTGCAGCCGGTGAATGGACAAGTCTCTGACTCTGACTCCATTGACAGGGATGAGACCAACGACTCTGCTCTGGGCAGCAGCACAAACCGGCGAGATATGTTCAATGCTGGGACAGTAAACAACGAAGCGGCCAGTGGAGTGGACGACCGTGAGGAGAATGGAAGGTCCAGCTCTGCCCCTGCGCGCACCCCGAATTCGGCGGAGCATGTGCCAGTCTATGCTGCTGCCTCTATGTCCCGTCCCCGCAACACCCGGCCCCCTGTTTCTATTCTTGGCGACGTTGACAGTGAAATGGTCAGTGTGTACTTTTTGTTCATTTATTGTTGTTATGAAAAGACTGGTTAGCTGGATATTCTAATATTTTTTGGGCAGTATTACTAGTTAGTACAATAGTAGTGGTATAATTACTGGCACTGATTTGTTTTTATTAACTGTGTTTAATTTATTTCAGTTCATCAATAAAAGCAGTTTAATTGTTTGTTGTTATTTTATTACTGTTACTCTTTACAGATGTGTGTTTAGATATTGGGAGATGATCAGAAGATCAGTGTTGATGATAATCATTTAACACAATAGCATCAAGCTGTAACACACACAGTGTAAGATGAGTCGAAATTCTCTTAAACTAGTTACAGTGCCTGGCGATTCAGTGAATTGGTTTTATGTTAAATTCTTAAATAGAGAGCGAGAGAGAGAAGGAGAGAGAGAGTTTGTCTGCATCACTGTATGGATGTGTATTGTTTTCAGTGCAAGCCTGTGTGTGTGTGTGTGTGTGTGTGTGTGTGTGTGTGTGTGTGTGTGTGTGTGTTTTCAATTCAGCTCTGTGTATAAGAGAGAGTGAGAGAGAGAGAGTGTGCATTTGTGCATATGCTAGAGACAAAGAAAGAGGGAAGAGAGAGAGAGGACATTGATGTATGTTTATTTTTGTGCATATGTTTAGTTTCAATGCAGGTCTGTGTTTGTATGTGTGTGTGAGTGTGTGCATGAGCTTGGGGGTGGCTGTTTTCATTTCAGCTGTGTTATGAGTGAGTGTGTGTGTGTGTGTGTGTGCGCGCGCGCGTATGTGCGCGCACATGTATGCATGAGAGTGAGAGAATAAATGTGTAAGTGTGTGCTTGTATATGTGTATTCATTTCAGTACAACTTTGTCAGTCTATGTAACTGTTTGGGAGAGAGAGAGAGAGACAGCCTGTGTGTGTCTGCACACACATGAATATGTGTATGTGTTTTTAACAATGGTAATGGTGATAATGCAAATGTGTCAATCAGTGTATTGCCGCATCATCATTTGCTGATTAAGTCCAGCTTAAAACTATTTGCTACAAAGTTTTTGTTGTGTTGCACTTCGGTGCTACAAACTTAAAAGTCATTGTTGCGAAAAAGTGATAAGACAGGAATGGAGATAGTGAACACGTGCGCTTGTGTGCTGTGTATGTGTGTGCATGCTTGTGTATATGTGGATAGTGTGTGTTAGTGCATGTGCTTGTGTATATGTGCATGTGTGTGTGTCAGTGTATTTATATGAGCAATGGTGAAATGCCTGTGCACATCTGTGCATTTGTCTCTGTGTGTGTGGTTTCTGTGTGTCAGTGTGTCAGTAATGGTAAAAAAAAAGTGTGTGCGTGCATGTGTGTATGTGTGCATGCATATCTGTATACAAGTGTGTGTGATTTAAGACACTAGACAGCGGCGATAGTGAAATGTACCAATGTCCAGATGAGAGACAGAATCTGCACGTGCGTTCAAACAAAACATACTACATACAGGTAAAGCAGATGAATCTTCAGTACTTCTGCTACAAATTCTTGATCTAAATAACAAATATAATAACTGCAGCCATGAAGTGTATTGCCACATCATTTTCATAACCTCAGCATCATGCCCCAAAAAAGCAAATGCAATGTAAAAGAATCTTTCAGTGACGAATGTGTGTGGTGCTTTTTGGCTTTTGTTGTATGCACCACATAATGTGTGTGTGTGTGTGTGTGTGTGTCACTATGTGTGTTAGGTGTTGTGGTCGGCAAGGTCGTAGTATTGTTATTTTTAACTTCACCGTAGTGCCGTAGTCTGCGGGCATGAATCTGAGAAAACTACGGATGAATCGTGTGAGGCAGGTCAGCAAAGGTTATCCACCACATGCCCCCAAAACAAGGGGCTTAGCTTCAAACACTTGGTATCATTTGTTCCGTACAGTAAGCATTACTGCCGAGTCAGTGGTCTGGCATATTGACCTAGAAATCAAAACTTGTCAGAAAACTGTGTGCATCCTTGAGCCAGTCCGTCTTGAATATTTGGGGTCCTATTGGATTTATGTGCATAAAGGATGCGCTATAGTGCGTTATGTGAAACACTGTCTGGTTTCGCAGACAACAGGCAGTATATCTAAAACAGTGTTGTCTGACTCTAATGTGTCATCAGCCTAGCTTGGAGCCAGCCCAGCCCATGCCCGGAGGATCCAGGCACGAACACACGGCATCATCGGATGGCGCTGAGAGCAGTGAGCAGCAGGATCCTTTCCTTCAGCACTATTCAGAACTGTCTCCAGGCCCCAGTGGTGAGCCTCGCTATATGTGCCATTTTTGTACCTTCACCACGGATGCTCTTCTGCAGATGCGTGATCACATGATGAGCCACTGCAGTAGTGGTGAGTCCTGACCTCTCACTGTCTGAAAGAGAGAGAGAGAAAGAGAGACAAGACAAGACAGGACAGACTTCTCACAAAGTCTTTATTAACAACAGAAATAGATATAAGCAAGGTACACACACACAACACTCATCCTAAAGAGGGACAAACACAAAAGAAGAAAATAGTAAGCAAAAGAGAAATAAGATGTGAAATACTGAAAAGTCATATATATATGATTATGAGGGATGTTCATAAAATTTCCCCTGACCCACTTCCCATTGACTAAGAGGAACAAAACTTGGCACAGTTATTATTCTTTCTCTGCATAGGTTCCACCAAGGGTGACCCACTTCTCCCATTGCTTTATGCAGTTGTGAAGACCTTGCCTGTAGAAGTCTGCAGGTTGCGCCAGAAGCTACGACTTTACCTTGGAAATAAGCATTTCATTGTCTTGGAAGTTCTTGCCCTTTGAAAATGACTTCATAAATGGAAAGAGGTGGAAGTCAGATGGTGCGAGGTCAAGGTAGAGTAAGGAAGTTGAGGAAGGATTTCATAGCCACAGGACAGTGCTTACGTCTGGGCAACATGCGAGTTGTGAACCAGAGCGTTGTCTTGCAGGAGGCTTCTCGGTTTGGTGGCTTCCTGCAATTTCTGCAGCTCTGAAGCATTGTTCCCTTTGTCAGGAAATCCATCATCACTACTCCGTGCTGGTCCCAAAAGACGGTGAGCATGACCTTGCTGCCGAGGGTTGGACACGTGCCTTCAGAGTGGTGATTCAAAATGCTTCTGTCACTTCAACTGGGCTTTAGTCTCAGGATCATAGTGATGGACCCATGTTTCGTCTTACATGATCAGTCTGTGGAAGAAGTCCTCCTGATTTTCTTGACACATGGCCAAAAAAGCCTGGGAGCATGTGACCCATTCCTGCTTCTGAAAATGTGTGAGCAACCAGGGAATCCATCATGTAGACGACTTCTGCATATGCAAATGGTCATGAATGATTTTTTTCCACAGACCCCACTCTGATTTAGGCATCTTGGGTTAGTTGGTGAATGGTTATGCGGACATCCACCAAAATGGCGGTCTCCACTTACCGGATGGTATCTTCATCAGTGGTGGACTGTGGTCGCCGGGGAATGGGAGCCGTTCCCAATGATGTCTGACCACACTTGGGCTGACGATGCCAGTAATTGACTACATCATACAATGGGGCATCCTCCCCATAAGTCTCTTTCATCTCATCGAATGTCTCCCACAGTGTGCAGCCTCTCAAGTACAGAAACTTGATGACCACTCTGCATTCAACTGGCTCCATTATCACATCTTACTCCACCATAGCATCTGTAAAAGAGAAACTGTTATGAGTTCAGAAATGCAAATTACCATGAACTATAGGGATATGTATTATTATACATGGGCATTTTCAGCTTCCTACAATAATAGGAAGTAGGTCAGGGGAGATCTTTAATGAACATCCCTTGTATCACTCCAAACAGACTCCCTCCTTGATGATTATTCCACTACCCAACCTGCCCAGAACAGACAAAATAAAACACACATTAGAGCAAACAAAAAGAATAGCATACAACCACTACAGCCTGAACATCAAGTCATCACTTCACATGAGAATCATGCAATCAAACCCCACCAACTCACCCCACCCACCGCCCCACACACAATAACACACACACGCTCTGTCACTCACACTCTCACACATACGTAGTGTGCTGAATTTATGGACAGGGAGATGTTCAGTTGTTCTGTTAGCTTGCTCAGTGAAAAAGCTGTGATTTTCTGCAAGGCAGTATAAGTTTATAACCCCTTCCCTCACCTCTTCACACACAAAAAAAGAAAAATCCACCACAGCAGAATACATAGTCATATAATTACACTAATGTGAATAAAGTTTCATATCAAGTAATGGTAGTTTGACATTCTGTGCAATTTTTAACATGTTTTACTAACCTTCACACACCACAACCCTGTTTCATAATCATAAGCAATATTATGAAGTAAAAAATCTTGTCAGGTTTTACAGCATCTGAGTTTCCAAAGATAATGATTTTTTTGTTGAGTATCAAGTGATACTCTCACCTGCTCCCCTTCCCTCTTTGAAACTACACAAAAACTAAATCATAATATGTATTGTGCATGCACACAGACACACACACAGACCCCCCACCCCCACCCCACCCACACACACAGAAACTGTTATTCCGTTGTCTCTTTATTACTTTTAGATAAAGTTCTTGGGTGATTTTAGACACAATGACTTATTGTTAAAGAAAATCAAACGAAAAACTTCTACACACTGAACAGTATAACTATAAGTAACTGAAAGAGGTTATTTTGGGAGTAAAGGGAAAGCTATAAATGAAAGTGGAAAGTGAGTTACAAACATGGCAAAGAAAAGATGTTGAGGAAGTAAATGTGACTGAAGTGTGGGACTGCCAGTTTTGCATTCCTCATTTTTGTCCTGTCCAGTCTAGGAAACAGTAGATTTCCTGTTTTCTGAAGTGCTTTTTCCAGTTCATAAAAAATGATAGTAATTGCCTCTCTTTTTCTAGGTAATTGACCTTGAAATATATAAATACAGGTCTCGTATGACACCAGTCAGTTGGGGATTTGCTTTGGATCTCAGAGAGGCATGTATATAATAAAATGCTGCTACAGTGCTAGTGCTATGCTGTGCTGCTTTAGTTCATCAGCCCCACCAACTTTGTTTTGGATTCAGTGAACATGATCTCCAGAAGCAGTGTTGATACAACAGGCTGTATCTTTGTGCATTGTTGGGTTTCTTATTCTCTGAAGCCCAAAATGTAGTACCAGAACTCTCGGTTAAAAAAACAAATAACAAAACATCAGGTTTTGTTTGTTTTGTTATGAACCTGGAGGACAGTTTTTTACTTACTGTGTACATTTCAATGATGTAAGTGATCTTTTTTTAAACACAGGACGTAATGTAATCGTAAGAGGAAGAACTTAAAGAAGTCCAGCTAAAGAATGGTGACTGTCAAGTAACCTGTAAGCTTTGTCTAATTTCAGTGAGATGGCAGCCCTTCAGTGATGAGTGTTCTTGTCAGCAGCAGTCACGGAGTTAATGGAGCTGTATTTTGTTACTTCTCAGTTACTTATAAAGAGAAAGAGAGAAGGAGAGTGGGTGGGAGTGATTGAAGATCACCTGTAGGAGGCAGTATATAAAGTTGATAAAATAGATTGGTATTAAATTACCTGGTGTCAGAGTGTCAGAAGTTAACAGGATTTTCTCAGCATCAGCAAGATTTGTGAACATTTGTGCTGCCTTGACATGTTGTGGCAAAAGCAATGATCATGTTCTCACATTCAGGCGTGTTGGTTTCAGAATCCAAAATGAAATGTGCACAGTGTGGCTACAGCACAGAGGAGAAGATCCTGTTTCGACGCCACAAACGCCAGCACCAGCGCGCAAACCCCACCTCCATCTTCCACTGCACAAAGTGCCAGTTCTCCACCCCTGCCCCACGTCGCATGCGTGAGCACTACAGCTTCCAGCACAACGAGGACTTTGGCAACACCTTCCCCAATACCTCCGTGCTGATGCGATCCTCCACCTTCACCAACCCACGGTTCAACCACCTGGCGTACAACTCTGACAATGGTTACTACACAGTGAACCTCACAGGTCGGGGCATTAATTCTTACAGACTGCCGCAGCAGCCCCGCAGTACGATGCAGTTTGAACCCAGCACGCCTTCCTCCACTATCGTGTCTGGCTGTGGTAATGGGGGCTTCACCCAACCCATGGGCTTCCCCACTTTTCGTGCTCATAACGATCGTCGTCCATTTCCCATCAACCACCAGTCTCCGATCAGTGAATTGACGCTGGAGTACTTATTCAGCCCTAATGTTACGGCTTCTTCAACCATCACATCATGTGAGTACCCTGCGCGACCGTCAAACCCTCACCGTCCTGACCTCAACAACTTCAGCCCTTTGAGGGGGTCCACCTCCAGCTCCAGAGACTTGTTCGCACGACAGACCCCATCCTCCCCCAACAGAAACCGCTGCTCTATGTCCATGCACGAAGGGGAAGCGGTGAAGGTGAAGACAGAGCCCATTGACTGTGATGGTGTGTCTGATGTGTCCTCTTCCGGAGTGCCTGGTTTGTTTGAACGAGGGGAGCGTGGAGGGGGTGGCAACGAGCAGGAGAGACCTCAGCGCAGCAATGCACCAGAGCCTACCACCACGCAGCCTAGGTATCGTCGTCCCCTGTTTGAGTCAACAACTTCCCCTCAGAGAATTGCCATCGAACAGAGTGACGAGATAGCAACATCTGCAGGTGATGTGTCTCGCGTGTCACAGTCGTCCGAGGCTGCCAGCTCCCACATGGATGCCCGGTCCGGGTCGGTGGAGGACAGTGAGCAGGAGGAGAGGAGGGAGAGCGGAGGGGGAGATGGAGACAACAGTCTGGGTCACCACCTCCTCTTCAACATCAAAGCTGAGACGTCCAGTGTGGCCGTTCAGTGCTCTGGCTCTTCAGCCATGAAGTCAGAGACCCTGCCCCTAGTGACAGTGGCTGCTGCGGAGCACAGCACAGAGAGCCGGCCCCACCACAGGACAATAGAGCGCGGGGTGCAGTGTGAGATCCTCTCCCCGCCCCAGCGCCGCATCACCTCACGTACGCTGTCCACAGACAGTGAGCAGCAGAGCGTGTCAGGGTCAGACACCCGCTGCATGCACTGCGGGATCATGTTTGAAGACGAGGTCATCTTCTCCATCCATCTGGGCTGCCACAGTCACACGGACCCCTTTGTCTGCAATGTGTGCGGCAAGAAGTGCCACAACAAATACGGGTTCTACTCCCATATCATGCGTGGCCATCACTTATGACTTGGCTAGGTGGGTGGTGTCTGTTTTGTGGGTGGAAAGGGTGGTTGATCTATCACATGGTTATCTATGGATGCGTTTTCCAACCTGCAGGAAGAGATGGGTGTTTCAATGTGGGTAGATGCAGGATTTTAACATTTTGGTGAACATAGGGTCTTCTGTTTTGTGGGTAAAGGGTATAGGTTTCCTCCATTGTGCTTGTTTGGGGGTTGTTTTTTTTTCATACTGGCAGAGTGGAGTTTTGGGGGTTTTTTGTGTTTTTTTTAATGCTGGGAGAAAATTTATTATCGGGATAGAATGAGGTATTTTACCATGTGGATAGGAAAGGGGCTACTTATGTGGGTCGTGAAAATACACATTCATCTTCACATCGTGATGATCCATCTATGATGATGACTGTAGTTGGTGATGAATACAACTGCACAATAGAGGTGAGTGATAAAAACGCTGACAAAGTGGAGAAAAACAATGACAGTACTCGGGCTGGAACAGTTGGCTGTCATGGCCATGAAGCTGTTACAGGATTTTAAAAGGTCAGACCCCTGAGAGGCAGCAACCCACACTTCAACATGAGCAACAATCAGCTTCCAACAGTTCACAGGAGTGTGCACACAACCTGCAGCAACTCAAAAGTACAAACAGAGAAACTGTTTCAGTCTCTGTTTTGTTACAGTGGTACAGCAGCATCGTAAAACAGCTGAGATTCTCGTTTGATTGAGACTCTTATTGACACCATGTAAATGTTTTCACTGGTCCTGGCATATTCATGAATGAATGTACTGGTGTACTGTAATCAAAACACACAGGGAAATACATCATGGACCTTTGTCAATTAAGAGGCACAGTGATGCTTGCTGTGTCTGTTGTGAGAGGGAAATAACAATGTCTTGGTTTTTGATGATTCTGACAGAATGGAGAAAACAGAGAGAAGTAAGTTCCTTACAGATTGCTGCGTGAGGGATATTATTGGTTTTTTATGATTCAGACAGAAAACAGAGAGAGATGTTGAAGAAATTCTGTCCAAATTTTTATCGCTGAGAACAATTTCAGTTTCAATTTCTCAAGTAGGTATTACAGCCCATCCATGTATGCTGCATCACAACTGCGGCAGATATAATGCAAAATAATCAGGCCTTGGGTGCATCAATGTATTTTGTGTACCTTTTAAAAAAAATTGCCAGAGGAGAACACTTATATTGTCACATCATGCACCAAGTGCACCAAGTGTGCGCTGCACATGGACCTCATTTTATCATCTCATCAAAATGACTGACTAGACACTAGATTTTCCAGTCAAACTTAGGAGAAACGATGAGACCTATTTTGAACACATACCCTCACAGACACTGTATTGGCAGATAAGTGTCTTAACCATTCTGCCATCTTCCCTAAAAACAGAGAGAAGGTAGCATATTGTCTTGTCTTGTGGGTACCTATCAGGTTTCCTACTCCTGGATGTAGTGTATGCTGGTTGCAGAGAATATTCCCTTCACATAAAGAAAGAGAAAAAAAAAAGAAAGAAAAAAAAGTCCCTGAAAAATCTATGTGGGCACTTTACTAATTAAAATTAATAGGACAGGGCTTAAGTCATTAGAGTCTAACTGTGTTCATGTCAGTATTTTATGACAGAAAACTATACAAAACAGAATTGAATGAATAATAGTATAGGATTATCAAGGAACAAAAAATATTTAGTTTCTCTTATCTGTTATTATTGACTAGTTTTAGAATTTCATGTTGATGTGGAGTCAAAATGAGCACATCTGTTGACAGTTGCTTGTCACAGATTGGGGAGATAAAGAAAAGATTGAGAGACATAGAAAGATGATAATTATCATTCTTCAGAGGTATTTTAATTCTCTCTGACTGGTCTCAGTTTGATCTGAAACTCACCACAGACTAAGCCATATGTTATTTCCCTTTGTGGTGGAAACAGACTTGGCAAGAGATTATTTTTCTCTTATTCATACGCAGAATTGTGATTGTAATTTCAGTTTGTCAGCATTTCTGCATGAAATTGTTCTATATTTTGAAGGCAACAGGGTGAGAGCTTTGAACATGACATGTACAGAAAAATTGAAAATTTGTTTTGTGATAATACTTGTCATATAAAATGGATGGTTTGGATTTGTGTTGTAGGTTTATTTATTTTCTTTCTTCTTCCTCTGGTCATTATTTTTGGAACTTCATTTTCTTTCATATCTTTTCCAGCTGGTTAAAAAAAAAATCAAACTTTTCTCCCTGTCTTCTTTGAGAGATTGATTTAAACTAGTGCAGTCTGTTGAGTGCATGTATATGTGTGTGTGTGTGTGCATGCGCACACAAGTGTGCAAGAGACTGCATGATCATCCTTAAGCTGGGATTGGTTGTCTGGAAAAGCTACCTCTACCACAGTTTAAATGATAATGCAACTCTCATGGCAACTTGCACAGATATTTTTTTAATTTTTAAATCACAGTGATCATTTA
This sequence comes from Babylonia areolata, assembly GCF_041734735.1. Taxonomy (NCBI): domain Eukaryota; kingdom Metazoa; phylum Mollusca; class Gastropoda; order Neogastropoda; family Buccinidae; genus Babylonia; species Babylonia areolata. Next base: position 49,787,338 of record NC_134877.1, read on the forward strand.
CTTACAGTTGTTCTTAAGTTATTTGTTGTTGTTTTTTTTTGTTTGTTTTGTTGTTGTTTTCGATTCAGTTAATTTTTTTCAGACATTAGCTTGTAATAATTTGAATTTATGGTGCTGAAGTTCTGAATGCATTTTTGCTTTAGTTTCAGGAAATATATTAAATTAAGTAGGATAGAATGGTGACATAAAAAAAAACCCTCAGCCCACTGTGTATCTCTTTAGCAGCTTTGAAATGGTGTAATGCCCTATCCACATGTGAAGTCTCCCAAAAACGGAACAGGCACAGGAAGAAACCCTTCCCAACAGCTGTGAAGGCGGAAGAGGATGACCAAAGGGCAGGGGGAGCTCTTATCCTTGGCTGGAAGTCCTCCTAAGAGATGGAAATCCGAAGAAGAAACCTGCACCTGTCGAGGCCGTCCTACACGTGGCAGTATCTGCATCTGTGGGACTGTGAGCGTTGGTAGGCGAGAGAGTGGGGAAGGGACTGCATAACTCCTCTTCACTAAAAAAAAAAGTCACCTGTGCTGCTCAGGCAACCCCGGAGATGCCTGCGAAAGATCCTCGGCATAAAGTGGCAAGACAGGGTCTCCAACCTCCAGGTCCTAGAGAGGAGCGGCCTGCCCAGCATCGAAAGCCTGTTGATCCAGTGCCAGCTACGCTGGACAGGACACATTGTCCGCATGACAGACAGCAGGATCCCAAAGATGCTTTTGCATGGCTAGCTGAAGGAAGGCCACCGCAAACTTGGAAGGCTCTGCAAGCGCTTCAAGGACACCTTAAAGACAAACCTCAAAGCCTGTGACATAGATATCACTTTCTGGGAAACTGATGTCCTTGACCGCTCTCGCTGGAGGATGCTGTGCTCTAGTGGCATAAAGACGTTTGAAAACAAGAGAACGCTGGCCATTAAGGAGAAGCATGAGCAAAGGAAACAGGGCTCAACTTCTGGAGACGTTTTCCCTTGCAACACCTGTGGGAAGTGCTGCGCATCCAGAATCGGCCTCTTCTCCCATATGAGGACACACACCGACAGATAAGCCTGCCTGCCTACTCATCTGTTGGTCCGACGGGAGACTCCATCAATGTCCTATCTCTCTATTTTATTGAAGTTATTCTCTGTCTCCACTTTTGACTGTCTCAGTTTCTCTCCTTTTGAGTGTCTGTCTGTCTTACTTTTAGGGACAGTGATAGAAAAAGACTCTTTGCATTTGATTTTGACATAATAATCACCTTTTGCACTTTGATTTTGAGACAAACTTTTCCCCCCTTTTCATTTTTATCCATGGAATCATTCAGCACAAAAAGAACAGATGATAATGACACAGTTTCAGTTTCAAGGAGGTGTCAAAGTGTGCAGACTATCTGCCATTGGGGGATGGGGCGTGGGGTGGGGGGGAGGAAACAGATGTACCTGATCTTGCATAAACCTAATGTGCTGATCAGGCATGGAATAGAAATGTGTGACTAGTAACTGGACCCACCCTATCTGATATTTGATTTTTTTCTTCTCTAGTTGAGTAAAGTGAAATTGTCAAAATATGTCATAAGCAGAGAAAATGCGCTATGCTTGAAAGAAAAATTTAATCTGCATTTGGGTATGATCATTATGTATCTTGATTTTTCATTAGATACCCTTCTAAAACTGAGCTGCTGTGAAAAGAAGTAATGTAGCCTTATTAAGTAAAATCTCCACATATTCATTTGTATTCTGTGAATTGTGAGGTTTGTAAATGAAATGAACCTCAAAATCATTCTAGCATCAGTTCTTTTTTTTCTTTTTGTTTGTGCTCTTTTCCTTTATTTATTTATTTCTTTCTTTCTTTTTAGATATAACTTAATTTTTGCAGAGCTCTCAACTGGAATGAAAATCTTTCTTCTTTTTAGTTCTTAATACAATATTTACAGATGCAGAGGTCACAACTGAAATCAGAATAAAAGATCCTCTTCTCCCTTAACCATTAACTCTTAAGATTCCTGGAGGTCTGTCGATTGTGTTTCAGAGACCTCGGCTGGAGGAACAAGACTTGAAATCACCTCATTATTTCAGACAGATAAATTAAAAGTAGTGAAGCCTGTGGGATACATACAGATTACATGCAAAAAAGTAAAAGATCGCACACAGCAAAGTCAAAGTAGGTCTGATAGAAACATCACAACTGAGATCAAGGGGGTCAGTTTTTCTCATTAACAGAAAGTTTACAAATGTGGTCTTTTGTAACCATAGACACTTCCTGATTGTTGTCACTCCTGCATATCTGTCATTCTTCCTCAGTTACTAGACAAGAATATATATATATATATTTTTTTTTTTTCAACAAGTCTGTTTTTCAAGTCTATGTTGTTTGCAGGTAACCTATAATGGTCTTAGCTTTGTGCAGTGAAATGATGTGGTCTTCTGATCTCAGTTCCGAAGTCTGTGAAGACAATCATGATCCAGTGATTCAAAAATATCATTCATATGATCATAGAAAGTCTCTTCGGAAGTGGAACATAACCCCAGATTCTTATTTTTTTCAAGTCTGTGTATGTGAATGCGAAAGTGTGTACATGTGTTTTTGTGTGCGTATTTGTTTAGTGTGTGTGTGTGTGTGTGTGTGTGTGTGAGAGAGAGAGAGAGAGAGAGAGAGAGATTTTCCACCCATGACTAAATATAACTGCTGAGCCTCAGGAAAACATGGTTGACACTAATGGTAATTGACATTTGTCAGCTTTGTCATTATTTAGACAAATTCGAAATGTGAGACATGGCTCATTTATCTCATTACAATAATGCTGTCTCTTGCAAAAATTCCACATTGCTACAAAGAATAGAATTATTGACTAAGGGCTTAATTTTTTCTCACTTTCAGCAAGCTGACAACTCTCATAGTCATAGGATGATATGCCCCATGGAGGAAATCTGCAAACAACAAAGAATGAAATTGGTGATTTAAGGCTTTATTTTGAAACAGTGTTCCTACAGTTCTGTACTTACAAAGCATCTTGGATGTCAAGGGGTGACATTGTATCTGATTCTTTGAATTATGGTAAAAATAATATAGGATAATTTCATGGGCTGAATATGGATGCAGAACTTTCTTCTTCTACTGTAAAGTACATTATGATTTTTAAACACATTAAATTTGCTAAAATTCTGAAGTGAAACAAAATGTATATCTTGATTTAGATTTTAAAATGTCTCTCTCCCTTGGTCTTGGTTTTCATTTTCTTCTCTTTTTATTGATGATATTTATTCATGTATGTTGCAGTTATGGCAGTATTATACACAGCTAATAATATTGTGGTAGGAGTATAGTTTGTTAAATTAAAAAAAACAACTTTTCCATACTCAGTCTGATTTCAGGATGTTTTTTCTTTGCAGTGTACTATATATGAAATATATGCAGGCAGTTTGTGGTTATTTTTACAATGATTGATGGATCCCTCTAGTCTTACTTTTTTGATTCAGTATCAGGAAGCAGTTAGGAAATTATTATTTAAAACGTTTGTGACAAAATTAATTGATGAAATTGGAAGCTTTGATTAGTTTGAAGCAAAATTACAGATTTTAAAAACGTCTTTCTCATGTTTCTTTTTGCATCTATCTGACTTTCATCTCTCTCAGCCTCTCTCTTTCCCTTTTCTTTGACTCCTTGGTTGTGTGTTTGATGTTGAAATAGCTTTTTCCCCTTACCAGATTGAACACTGAATCACAGTAAAATACTGAACCACCACATGAAGTATCAACTTTGTGTGGATGTGCAGAGATGTTTTTGCCTTTGAGTCAGTTTGACATATTGAATCCGAATCATCCTTCTCCTAGATAAAATTATATACATTATATATAATCATTTTTGGCAGAGAGATGAGTGTGTGCATAGACATGGTTTTAACAGTGTATTTGTTTAGAAAAGTAGATGTGGTTTTGTTCAAAAGAGTATCTATCATTTATACTCTGCATATGATAGACTATACATGTGAAAGACTGGAACTACTGCTGTTTTACTGGGTGACTACAGATCTGCGCTGGTGCAGCAATCGATTATCACTTAATATGAATGTGAAGAAATTATTCCCCACGAAGACTTACTTGAGTATCCTGATTTTGCTGTGTCTGTCTAGTACAGGATTGTCATTACATTGTTCAGGTCCTGGTGTAGCAGCCTGTTTGTACCCCCATTGGATTTTTACCCCTGGGTCAATTCTGGCTGGCCTAGATTAACCCTGAGGATTATGTAGACTGGACTGGGATGACCTTCGGGGGTAAGCTTCAACTGGTCAGAACTGACCACCATCACCCCTCCCTCCCATGAAGTGGGTTGTAACACTCCTGGTGATCTCTCTCCTCCATTCCTGGGCTGCATCTCCCACGTTCACTCATATGCACGCAAGTGGGGTTTTACGGTTATGACCGTTTTTACCCTGGGCATGTTCATGTTTCAGTAACCCACCGGACACTGACATGAATAACAGGATCTTTAATGTGCGTATTTGATCTTCTGCTTGCGTATACACACAAAAGGAGATTCACACGAAGGGGGTTAAGGCACAAGCAGGTCTGCACATATGTTGACCTGGGATATTGGAAAAATCTCCACACTTTACCCACAGGCACTGTTACTGAGATTCGAACCTGGGACTCTCAGATTGAAAATCCAATGCTTTAACCACTCAATTGCGCCTGTCTCCCGGTAATCAATATAAGGGTCATTCTAGGCAGGGGTGAATTTTGCGCAAGTAGAATGAATGCAGGTTATCAAAGTATATCTCACCCACTTTTGCTTCCGTTAAGTTCTAATGGAGAGAAGGGGGGTGGAGGTGGGTTCAGTAAGGGCTAGCCCAGAACGACCCCCCTTCCTTTTTCAGTTGCTTGATTAAATCCCCCCAAAATTTGCCAGGTATGACTCTATGGGTCATTTGAGGCTAGCTGAGAATGAATCAAGGGTAGAACCAAGCCTGTGGGTAGTTTGAGGCTGTTACACTGGTGTGCAATGTTAAAATGTGATGGAGTGCTATGAGTGTAACTGCAACAGTGCAAGGGGTATTTTGATTTTCATTATGTCCGATGAATGACGGTTTGTGTTCCTTTCTTCGCAGTGATGTGCTTTCTGTTCATGCCATCATATCCTTAAAGTTAAACATTTTGTCTTTGGCCACCTAGACTTACGCTTGATCTAGCACTAGTTGGAAGGTTACCTCCTTCGGCTATTGTGAATGTGATATTTTGTGTGTGACTTTTTTAGTTTGTTTAGCCAACAAAAATTTTGCACACATTGTATGTGTGTGTGTACTGTTGTATTTGAAACATTTCACAGCTGTTAAAAAATGTGACATGTAGTGTTCCCTTTTTTTTTTTTTTTTTGTGAATGCGCATGATCATAATTGAAGCTTGTTAGCGTGTGTGTCTTCTGCACTTCTGTTGGTAATAGGTTTTATGTTGCAAGTTTTTGCATTTTTTTTCTTTTATATTCAGTTAGTTTTCTGTGCTTCTCTTTTTTCGTGTTTGTGTTTTTGTTTCTTTATGAAAACATGTTGATACAGTCTGATGTGCTTGAATAAGTGCAAGAAACAAACCATGCTTTCACACTCCTTCTTGCTCTCGCATTGCTGTTTTGTTGTAGCCCTTTTCTGATGGCTCAAAGTGTATCCGCATGACATCTTTGAATAGAATGGATATCATGAGTGTGAAAGTTGTGCAAAACAATTCTAGCGCCATGTCATTAGGAGTGATGGCTTTGTAGAAGACATCCGCCTAGAAATCTGAGAATCTGTTAGTGCAGGATTGAGTCCCACAGCATTTTCTCCTCCTCCACAAGACCTTCAGTGGTGGTCTGGATGCTAGTCATTTGGATGAGATGATAAACCAGTGTCCTATGTGCAGCATGCACTTAGCACACATAAAAGAACCCATGACAACAAAAGGGTTGCCCCTGGCGAAATTCTGAAGAAAAATCCACTATGATATACATGAGTATGCATATTGCATGACTGAAGCCTGACTGAATGATACAGGAAATGAATATTGAGTGCCCAAAGGCAGCTCTCAGTCAGTTTCCAGGTTTGCGGCCTGCTGTGCCAATGGCTGTGTTTGTAAAGCACTAAGTCTGGTCTCGCACCAGACATAGGTGCTATATAAGTGTCAATAATGAAAAAAACAAAAACAAAAAAACCCTTTCATTCTGGTTGGACAGTATTGGTAAGTTTCAAGCCTTCGAGTCATGGTCTATAAAGTTGAGCATGTTCAACTTCTGTCATAAAGCTTCAGTGCTAGAGCAAGAACTCAGTCAGTAGGAGAGTCATGCATACTGGTTTCTGTTGACTGATCACAGGAACAAGGACTACTCTGAGTGAATAAGACAGTGTCAGACTTCATTGATTGCATTTTGCATAGGTGTGTGGTGCTTAATGCTTATGTTTGTGTGTGTGTGTTGTGTGCATGCGCTCATATTTTAACATTAATTCTTCTAAAATTTTGCTTTATGTTTTGTTCTTCTGTGGTTCATCTGAATTTTTTGTGTTGTGTTTTGTTTTGTAGTTTATTTATTTATACTTATAGTAGTTTTGCTTGTTTCAGCAGAAATATTCAGCGGAGTTAAATTTATAGATTTTCTAAGTGAAAAGAGGCTTTGTGAATACATTATGATTTTCTGTTGACTTTTGCTGACAAGATTTTGGTTGGTTAATGGAACTGATTTGTGGTTTGTGTATCTGCACATGTGGATTTTTTCCCCCATCACATTTCCTCCTTGTGTATACATATAGAACCCCATTATTGCGCTATTGACAATGGTTCTGTTCCTCACGTTGTGTTCCAAACTTTGCCTTGTCTTTGTCTTCTTGTGTTCTGATTGTGATTTTCTTGTGTTTCTTTGTCCTTCAATGTCATCTTTGTCCCTTGTTACTCCCATAGGCATAGATTTATCTTTTGCTTGAAGATTCATGAGTGTGCACACATGCACTCATACAAACACACACACATGTCTGTCCAGTCAGCATGCTCATGTTATGCAATAACATACACAGATGTATGCTGATACTAAGTGCATTACAGCTGACACACCACACAGACACATGAACACACTCTCTCTCTCTCTCTCTCTCTCTCTCACACACACACTGTTTCTCTCTCTTTCTTTCTCCAAAGTACAAAAAATACATAAATAATTGTTTCTATCTCAAGCGTGAATTCACTAGTTGGTAGAACTGACTAAAGCCTGATTTAAAAAAAAAAGATATTAAGATAGATACCAAATCAAATGTTAATTGTTACATCCTTTGATTGTTCTTATGTGCACGAGACCCAGTAGCAGATGATATATGCTTGTTTACCTTGTAGAACTGAACCATGTAAACTGTACATTGATTAAATGTAAAACCTTTTTTATGTATAAAAATATGTGCTCAACAGCTTAGTTTGTAAGTCTGCATTGATCCTGTCAAGTTGAAGATTGTCGACTGAACTTGAAGCATTTATTATACATCTCGTATGTGGAGCAGGCAGCAGTACAAATGCAGCAATTCGTCTCATATGTATGTGTTGTTTGAATGCAGGACATGATTTGCATCATGTTTTGTTTGTTTGTTTTCTTTTGCTGAAGTTTGTATTATGATTTTTAAAAAATTTTTTTTAGGGGATTGTGGTTGGGGGGAGAGAAGGGGGTGGGGGGGCAAGGGGTATGGTGAATTTTTAAAGTGTACATTTTAAATCTTACTGCATACCACTTTTTTTTCTTTTTTTTTCTCAGTGGTTTGTTTTCTCCTCATTGTCTGTCCTTCACACAGTTGTTTGTTTTTAACTCTTCTGTGTGTGTATTGAGGATGAAGTATGTGTGTAGGGGGAGTGGGGGAGAGCGATAGAGAGAGAAAGGTTGAGAACAGTTATTGAGAAAAAAAATCATCCTCTGTAACTGTTTCAGTTATAAATTGACACATTTGATTTCAAATTGCAATTTCTCACTCGTGTGTGTGTGTGTGTGTGTGTGTGTGTGTGTGTACACATGCATGTATGCACAGGCATGCAAACTGGAACATTTTGGATCTGTACAGAGCCCATTGCAGTAACATGCCGTCTTCTGTGCGTTCAAAGTGTCAGTAAAGTTATATATTCAGATTTTGGAGCTTAGGTAATTACCAGTGATTTATTATTTTTATTTATTTATTTTAAAGAGAGGAATAGTAGAAATGAAATTAAGTGAGAAAACAGAAACGTTTAGACTGCAGTTATTCAGTTCAATATAACAGTGAAATATAGAGACATTTGGAGTTTACCCTCACACAATAAAACTTTGAATTTGATGTTGGAACTCACATTTTGCACTGTCAGCTGGGATACTTAAGAGTTTGTAGCCAAAATGATTGCCACGGAAGAGGTTTTGATATATTATTGTTTTTTTTTTTAAAAGAAAAAAAAGGATGATTGATGGTGCTTTACTGCCTGATGTTGATGATAACTTTTACATGGCCTTAAATGGAGGTCCAGTACTACTGCAGTAATAGGGTTGAGTTGTGGCAGCAGTCATTTGATCTTTGTTACTGAAGTCACAGTGAAAATGTTGACATTGGTACACATATTATGCCATCATGTTGTGCTTAGTTCATTTGTGGATCTCCATCCTTGGATCCTCCTGTGGATCCTCCATCCTGACTAGAGCCAGGCTGTATGGTTGACCACTTTATTGAAGTATTGTGATCATATAGATTGCTATAGTTGAACAATTGATTGAAGTATGATAATTCTAATGGATCACCACATGGAGTTGCTCCTAAAAGAGAGTTAAAACTACTAGTATTTTCTTTGGGTGCTTTGTGTGGTTTACTTTTACTTGGTGTGTGTTTTTTATGTTTTTTTTTTTTAACAGTTTGTTTGTGAATCTTTGATGTAGAATTTTATGCGTTTTTGTTGTTGTTGTTGTTGTTGTTGTAGTAGTCAACCATATAGCACAATTTTTGTCCCAGTTTGCATACGAAACCACTTATCATGACAGAGTGTTGGTTTTTTGTGTTTTTTTAAAATATGCTTTATGCTTAAATTGTTGAAATCTGTGTATGCATAATTGTTTTGGTACATACTGGTCTGACGCATAATCTGGTTTTGGCCGTGCGGAAAAAAAAATCGAGAAGATCTCTTTGTACTCCGTCTCAGTATACCTTGTGCTATTTCTTGCAAATTGAAATGTGTCTTGTAATATGCATTGAGTTCTTTTGCTTGGGATTGTGTTTTGTATTCATGATTTGATTTTTCTTATGTGAATGTTTATTTGAAGATGAGAAAAACAGTAGCACTAAAGGCATTTTTTGGGATATAAAGTCATTCTGACTGAGACTTGGTTAAAGTCTGGAGATAAACCCAGAAAAGTCCACTTTCTCCCCTTTCCTTGAAAGATTTATTTCAGTATATAATCTGTATGACAGATGATGAGTTTTTATGGAGTTGTTTTGGAAAGGTTTTCTGTTGAAGTATTTGAATTTTCCATATGCAGAATATACTTTTATCTTTTTGAAGTAGTAAATATGACCTGCTAAAACTACAATTATTTCAGAGCATACAAGTCTGGTTATGCCATATTGCTAGAGTTTTTTTTTCTTGTTTAATAAAACAACAAAAGCATGCATGTCTCACTTCATTAAGTGTAATTGATGCTTTGCTTCCATGTTAGAATTATGAGGTTGATCAGACATGCACATTCCCATTAAAAAAAATTAACATGCACTTTCACATTTGAAAAAAAGAGTGAGAGTCTAGTTTTTAAGGGCAAGATAGAAAGATATATGAAACATTTCTTAGTGATAAATAATAATAATTCAAGTGAAAAAGGAGATGATGATAAAATAGTATATATATATTTCATTAAAAAAAAAAAAAAGCAACAACATTGTCAGCTCTGTAGTGGCCCCTTAGTGGTTGGCAGGGCTACAAGCAACAATATTTGATTTTGATTATGAATATATTTCAAAAATGAAACTGCATTGTGTTTGACTTCACTGGGACCAGGGGGGTTGGGGACTTCAAGATAATACCTAAGTTGTTTTGGGGTTGTTTTTTGTCACTCGACAGTTTTACTACTCGGTGTTTGTATAGTTTTCAAAAGCAAGATAGCAAGATAAGTGATAGCAGGACAGATTTAGGAAGTTGAACCAACCATGCGCCCCCAACCCCCTCCACACCCCCCCTTTCTCCACCCTCCATCTGAAATGGCCCTGTGGTTGAATCGACTATGAGGAAAAATGTGAAATGTACCCTCCATGTCTCCAGTCACACCCCTAACCCCTCCCTCCCCTCTCACTCCCACTTTTCTCTGCCTTCTGTTTCTGAGTTTCTTCATTCTTCCGCTCTCTTTGTTCTTTTCCCTCCTAGACCACAAGGGTATTTGTGACAGCTGTGTTTCATTGTGGTTTACAGCTCTATCACCACCAGACTGTCCCGTGTATGTGTGTGAGCTTGTGTGTGTGTGTTGTTTTGTGAAGGTGAAGAGGATGAGATTTGGAATAGGGAAGGTAGGGGTGAAATTAAGGAGGTTTTGGGTAAAATAAGATAAACAGAATGACAGTATTGGTCATTGGGTGTGTGTGTGTGTGTGTGTGTGCTACATGCTCTGGTTTTTCATCTGCCATTCATCCTCTAATGATTCTGAAGTTTTGAAATCTACACAAAAAATATTTGAGTGCATCAAATTGTGTTGTTTTGTTTTTTGACATCTCAGAGTTTTTGTTTGTTTAATCAGGCTTTTTTCCCTGTGGGTAAGCACATCTGGGTAATGCCAACATTTTGTTGTTTGTTTCTGTGTTTACTTTCAAATACATGTAATTTTGCCAAGGATGTAATTCTTGTTGTCTTGGGTTATTTTATTTGTGCTAAGTTTGTACTGCACACAGGACACTTTCATGGCGTTATCTGAAAGACTAGTGCCCAGACCACAACAAAGTCAGATTGAGGGACAACAGTCACTTGACTGTACTCGAATAGGAATCATGGACCTCCATCCTTGGCTCTCTCTGCTTTCTGGATGGACAGAGTGAATTGACTCTGCCATCACTGTTCTTCCGATCTTCGGTGCTTCTGCATCATTGGACACCTGAGGCATTCAGAGCACTCCATACTGGTGTCACCCCATCGTCTGGCAACAAGTCTTAAGTCACTTACCACTGTTTGCCACCAGTCCATCTTGTGTTCATCAGGAAGAGAAGAAAAATGGTCAAACTGAATAAACAGTTAACCGTTTTGTCAAAAACTGTTCCGTTAACAGGTATTTTATCACCCGGAATCCCACTCTCCTCCCTATCCCCTGTCTTCTTTCCTGTTTTTCTAACTCCCGTATCCCCCCACCCCCATCGTCCCTTACCCCTTCTCCACCTCCTTCACCTTCCTGTTTCTTTGCAGACCATGATCCTGCCCTTCAGAGGTTGTACTATTACACCAGTTCTTGTGAATGATGTTATTTTTGTGTAGGTAAACCAAAAGGTATGAAAAAGATAAGCTAAGGAGAAGACAAAAGTTTTGATGTGAGGTTGAATTCAGCCTTTTGAATTGCTATTCCTGTCTCCTCCTATCCTTCCTGCCTGGATTCAGTATTATTTGGCGCTGTTAGTGCTCCTTCCATTTTGATGCAACAGATGCTCCTCTGATGATCTGAATTAATGTATTCAAATTCTTGAGGTTGTTACGTGTTTTTTTTTTTTTTCCTTTTTCCTTTTTTTATTTTCATTTTATCAAGCATAGTATTTGAAATGAATGAGAAACTGTTTTGTGGTGAAGCAGTTTTGGTGCAGTGATTATTTTTTTTATATTTTTGCCTGAGTCTGGTACTGTTACACTAAAAAAAAGAGGCTCTTGTCTTGTCAAAATAGAGCTGTGGAAAGAAGTTGTCCTGAATTGATAATTCATCAACAACAGCAGTTGGTTCAGTTGCTCAGTCTGTGTGTTCAATATTTTTCTTAAAAAGTATCGTGTGTTTATGACTAAAAAATATTTGTAACTGTTTATAAATTTTGAGTGTTGATCATATTCCTACTAAACCAACCCTTAACCAACTGATAGAAATTGATGTACGCAGTGTATGTTTTTAAAATTTACTAACATCTATTTTTTTTATTAATGCAGCTGTTCATATTCTAATGAGACATTTCAGACTTCAATAGGTTCCATCTTATATTGTTTTTTTTCTTCTCGATTCCGCCCCCATCCCCACCCCCATTTTTTTTCCCTCTTTTTATCTCATATTTTCCCACCCCAAAGACACATGTACACATGTAACCGGCTTTTGATGCATGGATTGTCTGTATCGACATAAAGATGTGAATTGTCAGAAGACACAAGTAAAACAGAATTTATCTGATCATCAGAGTATCTTGTTCCCATCAGTTGTTTCAAAATGTGTAGGTTTTCATAACATATGATAGTGTATAGCACAGGAAGTAAGTGTGTTCTCATGCTCATGTGAAGTTGCAGTTTAAACTGTCTTTAACTTACTCCATAGTTGCTAAGAAATGAAAGAAAATTTATATCAGATTATTATCTGAGATGCATAAAGACTAGAACAGAATCAATGTAAGCTTATTCAAATCTCAGATGCCATACACAAAGGACAAATCAGTTTTAACATTTTATATCAAGTGGGTGTTGGTGTGATTGCACTCTCTCTCTCTCACTCGCACACACACACACACTCACTCACACACACAAAACAACACTCCAAACTAACCCCCCTAACCCCCATGCCCCCCGCCCACCCACACACTTACACACAAATAGAATTATATTATCACAAATACAAGCAGGCCTTGTTAAGACTTTCATGCATACGCTCATTGATAATGACTCTCTTTCTCTCTTCTGCTGTCTTCCTCTGATTTTTTTTTTCTTTCTCTTTCCAAGTCAGACATCACACAAGAAAGCCCCAAGTTTAGTAATATCAATATTGATAGTGTAAAATTAGCACTTTCAATAATGAATTATCCAAGTTGTAAAACAAATAAAAGTGCATTTGAAATAATTGGCCAAACAAATATGCAAAATTGTATTCAACACAAAATCAGAAACAAACGAATAAGTGAGAAGTATTTATACTTGTTTGAAGAAATAAATAAGTAAATACAGTAATAAATAAATGAATAGATAAATGCAATCATTTGAGTTTTAACAAAAGAACAAAAACCACCACCACCTCCAAATAAATTAAATACCACTGCTACCAGGAACAAATCATTTCATTAAATTTAGTTTTATTGAAGCATTCAATTTCGGTTGTTTTTGTTTTTTGTTTTTGTTGTTTTTGTTTTTTAGGGGGTTACCCTGTTGCATTTGATTGGTTGAAAGTTACGCAAAAAAATGTCGAGAAATCTGAAAATATGTAATCCAAGCTTTAAGGAACCATAAACATTAGTTTTGTTTTCAGTATGTTAACTTACAACTGTTTGAGCTTCTAACAGATTGCTGTATCCGAAATGGGTTAACCTGAGCTGAAGGCTTGTGTTTCACATAAATTTTACGCACAGATGTGTTTGTGTGAGAATTTCCTTTTGGTCCAGTTTTGTCACTCTTCAGTGCATTCATTGACGTTTCTGCCTGGATTTTGCAGGCATGTGCCATATGAGAAGCATACCATATCCGGTCCTTGCAGTTTGTGCTTTGTGCAGTGCTGATTATGTATGATGTCTTGATTACTTTAAGCTTTTTTTCTCTTTTTTTTTTCAGTCCAAAGCTCCCTTTTCCCATGAATTGTGACGGTTTCCCTGCTTCTCAGTTTGTGCACTGAACTCTTGTCTGTTGATATTTCATGGTGATCACTTTCTTTTAGTTTTGGAAATATTGCACTTTTTTTTTTAACACAATGCCATCATTCTATAAATACTAGCTCTTCTCCAGAATTTTAGTGGTTTGATTTGTATTTGCTGACAAATAAAGCAAGTGGCAAACAGAATTTGGAATCATTTTGATTGAAGCTGGTACATGGACAGGCTTGACAGAAGTTGTCTCACTGATTTGGTGCCTCAAGTCTGACATTTGGCAGATTGTGTAAGATTTGGATTGAGTTTGACGTCAGTATCATTCTGAGTGATGTTGGTAGTGTTCTGAAAAGGGTATACATTTGAAGGCGGCATTGATTTGATGTAGGAATCTTTTTTTATTAACTTAAAAAAAAATTGTTGTTGTTGGTGTTGTTGCCAGTATGACTGAAGCTTGTTCCTCTGTTTAAGTAATATTACAATATTACATGACAACTACTGGCAAAAATAGTATCAGTGTGTCTGAAGTTAGAAAATTATTCTAGCTGAAGTTGGTGCCACTTAGTCGCGTGTTCGTATGGGTCTGATCCTAGGAGATTTTCCCAAAGAGCATGTGCAGTCTCCCCTGTAGTAATTTGTCATACCCAAAGCCGGAAAAAAAAAACAGGCGGAGGAATGCAGATTTCACTGCTTGTGTTCTTAAAGCTTGTTATTACACTTGTGCCATTGAGAGGCATAGGAGGAAAGATGGACGTGACAAATTGATTTTGAAATCTGAAAAGAAAAATTGTAGCAATAGTAAAAAAGAAAGAAAAAAAAACCATAAAAAAACACCCAACTTTGTTTGTTTCTACGCTTCGTCTTTTATCATTCTCTCTCTCTTTTTTTTTTTTTTTTTGGTACAAAATAGATTAATGGAATATAAATGAATAAATAGATAATTTAAAAATTATGCTGTTTTCCTGATGTGTTCAAACTGTGCTTTTGTTTGTTTTTCTACTATGGGCAACAAGGGAATATAGTGATTCAATTTGAACAATTTGTGTGTGTGTGTGTGTGTGTGTGTGTGTGTGTGTGTTTTCACTGTCTCTGGTCTGTGTACATGTTGTTTGTGTGTGTGTGTGTGTGTGTGTGTGTGTGTGTGTGCGCGCGCATATATGTGTGTAAAAGAATCACATGTAAATATTATAATTGTGTGCATAAATGATGACATGCGCAATACAAATGATTTTGCACTAGGCATAACCGGTAGTGTTATGCACTGGGTTTGTGCTGATGCACAATCCTTGTATAAGAGCTTAGTTTCATGAAAACAACTAGCGTGCAAACAGGCATTAATCAGAACATCGGCTAAACTGGCAGTTAAGTGCCGAGTTTACACCGCATGGGCCTTAAGAGAAGCACCGGAATTCAAGCCATGAAATGATGTATTATTGCAAGATACTAAATATCAGATACACTGATTACATGACCAGTGAACAAGTGAGCCAAACCATCAAGCAGCACATAGGACCCTGTGAAGATCTGTTGACATCATTTTGAACTTGAACGAAAAACAAACAAAACAGGTACTTTTTTTTTTCTCTCTCCACATTTGCTCAAGTTGTGCAAGAAATATTGCTCCTACATGTATTGACAAAAACATTTATAATGGGAAAGGTATTGGTACATGTGTGTGAGAGGTAGATATCAGATTTCAGCATCCAAATCGAATCACTGTGTTGAGAAAATAACAATAAAGTAAGAGTGTTCAGGCATGATTCTATGTTTCGCTGAGTCCGCGTACACGTTTCAGGCTTTCGTCTGGTCAGAAAAGACAACAACAAAAAATGCTTGGACCTTTCTCTTCGTTCACTCTTGATACAGCATTGTGAGGTGCTTACTCTGCTTGCAACCATACCGTCATCTCTCTCTCTCTCTCTCTCTCTCTCTCTCTCACACACACACACACACACACAACACATACATTAATTGATTGATTGATTGATTGATCTGGATACTTATATAGCGCCTATCCTCGGTCGGAGACTAAGCTCTGAACTCGTTACAGTAAAAACTCGGGATCAATTGCACATCACGCTGCCTACCTGGGAAGAGGTGACTGACAACTGACACACACACACACACACACACACACACACACACACATATATATATATATATAGAGAGAGAGAGAGGGAGCAGCTGAGATAGTACGTGAACTGGGAACAGGCGAACAGAGAACAACATTTAAGTGACAGGCGAATCGGGATGACACCACCCTCAGCAATTTTCAGGCCGATTTAGTGGCGCACGTACTTGGCTGGTACTCGACTCAGCCAATGTGGGCCCCACTTCATTCGTAGTCATGGACAAAGCACAGACCGTCTTTCATTCCAATAGAACTCGCGTGTTGAACGCTGTAGGGAATGGAGATTGTGCCAGAAACCACCGATCAGGACATCGATTTTGTGGAAAGCTCAAGTTGAAAGTTTAAAACGAAAATCAAAGACACACACACACACACACACACACACACACACACATATATATATATATATATATATATTTCTGTTTGGTCTTGCTCCAAAGAAAAAGCGAACAAAAACCACACCCACTCAACCTACCAACCAAATAGATGAAAGCCCGGAAAACACGTTAATGGCTATCTTTCTTTTGGAGGTGGGGGTGGGGTGGAGGGGAGGTACGGGGGGAGGGAGAGGGGGGACTATACAGTGGGAAGAGCTGCCAGTCAATGAAAACAATGAATGCTGCACAGAGCTCGATAAATACGCTCGAGTCTACTTTTTATGACTGGAGCTGTCTATATATATATATATATATGTGTGTATGTGTGTGTGTGTGTGTGTGTGTGTGTGTGTGTGTGTGTGTGTGCTAATCATAAGGCATTGTCGGGTCTTCTGGAGCGTTGCACTGACAGACATACGTACAGGATGCGCGCGCTGTCATACTTGTAGTCATAAACATGGAACCACGCACGCGCGCGAGCACACATAAATATGCACACGTGCGAACACACACGCAACCGAAAGGCATTATTTTTTTTATATCTTATTTTGGCACACAATAAAATATTTGTTGTAAGATCTATTATAATTGAACAGATCCGGGAGGCTGTCTATCAAATAACAATCGCAGTTGAGTCGGAAATTGGCACACAAACAGTTATAAATGAAGCGGAAAACGTGTTGTATTGTATTGTATTGTATTGTATTGTATTGTATTGTATTACTTCTCTCCCCCGGGAGAGCGCGTCGAAAGTGCAGCTCCACTCTTCTCTCTCTCTCTCTCTCTCTCTCTCTCTCTCCACAAGTATATTGCTATAGAGTGGATTTTTCCACACACAAAAAAGCCAAGAACGACCCTTTTGTTACTGTGGGTTCTTTTACGTGCGCTAAGTGAATGCTGCACACACACTGAGGACCTCGATTTATCGTCTCATCCGAATGACAAGCGTCCAGACCACCACTCAAGGTTTAGTGGTTGGGAAGAAAATTGTTGCGAGTGTGGGGTTCGATCCGATGCCCTCATAATTCTCTCGCTTCCTGGGCTGACGCGTTACCATTAGACCACCACCCCACTCAGCCCACTACAACCCACAGGGGAAACAGCCCCAACGATCACTGCTGTGTTATGGATTAACTCACTCAGTACGGCCAGTCCTCTCTTCTCCTCTACACAGACCCCTCGGATGTCCAGTGGGTGTTTGAATGACCCAACATTTAGCTCCCGTCGTCAGAATTGTGGTATTCTTTGTCAACAAACACCTCTTCAGTATAAGAGCCTTCCACTTGCAATATTTTGATGGTGGTAATTGGGGTGAAACGCTGTTAACGTCGTCTCTTTCGCCGTTCGTATGGAGAGAATTAATGATGACACATCGATAACTACCACCGCCACAATCTCTTTACTGACAAAAAGATCTCGGCAGATAATCCCGGTCTGTTCTGGGAACCCAGCTGATTGGTAGATTCTCAAAGTTCGCGACTGATTACAAACATTCGCAAGAAACAGCTGTTACTGGCAACACATACACAAACGTGCGCGCGCACGCACGCACGCACGCATACACACACACACACGCACGCTTGCATAAACATACACATTGACGTGTGTGTGTGTGTGTGTGTGTGTGTGTGTGTGTGCGCGCGTGCGTGCGTGCGTGTGCGCGCGCACTTATCGTCTTAACTGACTAACAGCCGTGTGTGTGTGTGTGTGTGTGTGTGTGTGCGTGCGTGCGAGCGTCCACGTGCGCGCGCACGCACGCACGCACGCATACACACACACACGCACGCTTGCATAAACATACACACACACGAACACACACACACATTGACGTGTGTGTGTGTGTGTGTGTGTGTGTGGGTGTGCGCGCGCGCGCGTGCGTGCGTGCGTGTGCGCGCGCACTTATCGTCTTAACTGACTAACAGCCGTGTGTGTGTGTGTGTGTGTGTGTGTGTGTGTGTGTGTGTGTGTGTGTCAGTGTGCGTGCGTGCGTGTGTGCGTGTGTGTGTGCGTGTGTATGTGTGTGTGTTCCCACGCACGTATGCAAATATTTGCCTTAATTGGTATAGCATGCAACTCATAACAAATATGGTAAACCCATCGACGATTTATTATTATCATTATTATTATTATTGTTGTTGTTGTTGTTGTTGCGTTGTTGTTAGTTTCTTTTGGGGGCATGGGGGGTGGACTGGGGGTGAGGAGGTGTCTAAACGCTATTACGTGCGTGCACACGTGTCTGTCTGGGAAACAAGAGTTGTTGAGTTTAACGAATTTTGGCTTCCACCGTTAAAAGATCATGTTATTCAGTGCTTGTGTCAGAAGGTTTCGTTGTTCGGGAGAACTTGTCAAACACGGCCACATTTACCACTATGAACTATGATGTGCTGTCTGGGATGGTATAATGCAAGAGACCATCGCACCTGTGTACCTGCGCGGGTAAATCTACATGAAGCACGGCAAAGGGCCCTTGCTTCCTCATTCAGATTTACCCGCAATGAGGTACACCTTTACTCGCTGGTACGATGGTCTCTTGAATATTAGTATACCACCCAAGACCGCACGATGATGAAAGCCGCTTTCAGTTTTGATTGGGTCGCACTGTCAACAATTGAAGAAGAAGAAGAAGAAGAAGAAAAAAAAGGAAGAAGAAGAAAAAGAATCCAACGCTTATACTCCTATCGGAGTGATGGCCAAGAGGTAACGCGTCAGCCCAGGAAGCGAGAGAATCTCAGCGCACTGGTTCGAATCACGGCTCAGCCGCCGATATTTTCTCCCCCTCCACCGTAGACCTTGAGTGGTGGTCTGGACGCTAGTCATTCGGATGAGACGATAAACCGAGTTCCCGTGTGCAGCGCGCACTTAGCACACGGAAAAGAACCCACGGCAACAAAAGGGTTGTTTCTGGCAAAATTCTGTAGAAAAATCGACTTCAATTGGAAAAACAAATAAAACTGCGCTCAGGAAAAAAAAAGAAAAAAGAAAAAAAGAAAAAGAAAAAAAGGGTGGCGCTGTAGTGTAGCGACGCGTTCTCCGTGGGGAGAGCAGCCCGAATTTCACACAGAGAAATCTGTTGCGATGAAAAAAGAATTACAAATACAAATATGTTGACACTACTGTCTGCGTCGACGTCAGTTGGCTTCGCTCTCTTGCTGGACGGACAAATCGTCGTCTATGGGTCCATATCTTATCTCTTCCACTCTCTATACCTTCGTCACCCTCCACGCCTGACTCACCAAGAGCAAGATTCAGCGTTACACAGATGCTTGTTATTATTGCCATCATTATTATCATGTTAGAACAGCAGGACAATGAGATTTACCGAAGGACAGGAAGAATAGAAGGCCACAGGTATGAGCAAGTGGGAGGTGGGGGGTGTTGGGGTGTGGAAGCGAAGAGAGAGAGAGGAGAGAGAGAGAGGGAGAGAGAGGATCGTGGAAGGAAGGGGAGGAGCCAGGTGAAAAGGCCTGTACTGTCTATAGCTTTCGGCTTACAGTTTTGAAGCACACCTACCGTCGTGTCGGATTTGCCGCGGGGGGCGGAAAGTAAGCTGGATACTGTACACGCAATCCAGCCGGTAGGTTTGTCCGGTTACATTGCTGTGGTTCTTCAGTTTGATATGTTGTGGTCCTAGGACGTCCATCTGCTGTTGGCGGGCTCCTGTCGCACTGGTTTGGTGTTCTGTTCCCTGTTTCAAGGCCTGACTACGCTGCTGGTCAGGCATCTGCTTGGCAGATGTGGTGTAGCGTATACTGAAACTGAAATCTGTTCCCTGTACGTGGAAGGTGGGTAAACGTTGGATGGTACTTTAATCATCATTGGTGAAACTGATGAAAACGGATCAATCAAGTTTCTCTCTCTCTCTCCTCTCTCCCCGTGTGTGTGTGTGTGTGTGTGTGTGTGTGTGTGTGTGTGTGTGTGTGTGTGTGTGTGTGTGTGTGTGTCTGCGAGCGTGCTCAAACGCACACGCGTTTTGTGTCTCTGTGTGTGAGTGTGCGAGCACGAATACAGAAAACGGCATGAGATAAGTCCGTACATTATTATTTATTTATTTGCTTATTAATTTATCAATTTGAAAGACGATCGTTTGTCACAATGAACGAATACAATCATTGCGAACGAGAACCTCTTTTTCCTGCAGCTTCTCAGAAGTCACAGTAGACCACAGCTTGAATATAGATGATGATGCATTCCTATCCAAAGTGCGAAACAACTTTGTGAACTTAAATGGTTGTGAAAAATCACAAAATTATCCGGATTGTTTCGACGAATGCTCAGGAAACACCATGAAAAACGCTCTCTAAATCAGTCGATTGTAAATAAAATACATTAAAAGGAAAAACAACAACAACAACAAACAGAACCAAAAAAAAGTGAAAACTAAGATTATTATTATATGATGTACCTGCTTTTTGATGATTATATGAACAAACTATTGTCGTTTGCCTTTCTTTGCGATAAATGTAACAATATACTGATGTTGGGATACAATTCCCCGTGCTCAAAGTCTTCGTTCACAGAACGATAAAATACAATACAAAACAATGCAACACAACACAGTACACACACGTTCGCGCACCATCAACAAACAGACCTCTCACCAAAGCTTAGCATGAAATTCCACTCCCCAACGATACGTTGTTTTTTTCTTTTTTCTTTCTTTCTGGCCTGTTATTTTTCTTTCTGCTACATGAAGCAGCTGTTCCTGTCTCGGACACACAACGGTGCACAGCTGAGTGCAGTTGACGCTTGTGTGCTGCCATCCCGCAAACCAATACCACCGCCCTGTGACAATGACAAATGTTGACGACAAATGCTGATGACATACGTTGATGACAAATGAAAAATGACAGTGACAAATGTTGTATTGGGGGAAGGAGGTGGGAGGTTAAAAAGTGGAAAATCTCAGCAAGAAGTCAACTTGGAAACCATCATTTCCAGCATTCACATCATATGAAACGCAGGCTGACGCCACACTCCATTATATAATAGCATATTATGAATATTATTTTTCCTGCAGTTTGCTTGATGGTAGGTCTACGGCATCCGCATGATTGAACACTGCCCGTTCAACTGTGTTAATGGAAAACTGCGAATAACTACAACAGACCTCTGGAGAGTCATTTAAGTGAATGCGCGTCAAGTGATTTGTGTTTACCTCTTTGATTGGTCGCTGAATACTAAGGGGAAATGTTTGCTTCGGCAAGAGTGGGTTCACAGCATTAAACTATAAATATTCATAGCTCAGTGGTGCAAAGTGAAACGGCAGTGTTCCACTAGCTAACATTGTTTTCCACCGTGCATGCACATCGTTGCAGACTGTAAAATCCACGTACGGTTGTGCAGAGTGTTGCGGCAGTGTGCGTGTGCGTGTGCGTGTGTGTGTGTGCGCGCGCGCTATTTTCCCTTCAGGTGAACATCGCTGTGAATATAACATTCGAGACATGACACATATGTAAAATATGCGAGTTTTTGTATCTTTTCGGGAAACAACACACGTATTATAAACATAGAAGCAATGGTTTTCGGGAACAAAATAGTGTATAGTTTTGTACACGGCGCCATCCCGACAGCGCTACTTGTCAGTAGCGCTACGTGTCGTAGTCATCACTATGTTCAATAGCACAACGTGTCGATAGCAATACACCCTACTGTTTTTAGTTTTATCGTTTCGTCTCAAAAGCGCGACAGACAACAGTTTTTATCGCTGCTTTTCAGCATCGTCTCGCGTCGATAGCACTTTTTTGGTCAACCTTCCAGACACACCATCACTTCTCACTGGCGCAGTACTACGGATATACAGCAATCGAACAGCCTTGTTCTCGATGCAGAGCAATTCGCGCCCTTTGTCTCTTTTTGTACTTCTCTCTCAGGCGAAGGCATGATGGGAGGACGGGGGAAGCGTGTCCGAGTCTGAGAGTAGAGAAGGAAGAGGACCATTCTGTTTTCAGTGTCCAGCTTCAAGGAGATGTCAAACCGCGCGAATTATCCATATCACATATATCACATACATGGTAATGGGACAAGGAGGGTAGGTATGCCTGTTTGCAAACGATCCAATTGAAGCGACCGGCTCAACGTAAAGATAATATGTCGTACGGTAATCAAACGTAGTTCTTTTGTTTTTGAAGGCGATGAAAAAACAACAACAAAAAACAAAAACAATAAAAAACCCACCTCCTATGAACAGAAAATGAAACGAAGTGAAACACGGCGGGTCCCTGGACAAGGGATCACAGCATGAGAACAAGTCGCTATAGGTTTTGTAGGCCTCCATTTGACTTTCCCTTCAACTTCGCGCAAAGTCAGGAATTCATGAAACCTATCATAGTTTATCGACAATTAAGCAAGACAGCACTAGCTTGCCGAAAACTTGGCACAAAGAAGACTCTGCCGCCATGAGTCAAAACACAAGTTTACACTTGATAGTATAATGTTACGGATACCTATGTGTATGAAACTACCCTTTTCCCCCAGCGATTTAGATTTGTGTTTTTTTATCCACTGAAAGAGGCTTGTTCACTGGTGATAGGAAAGGAAGGGTGGGGAATATATTTGTTCTGCTGTTTCAGTTTTTTTTTATTCTATTATATTTAAAATGTTTTTATTGCAAATGTCGGTTCAGGAAATCAATCTTGTTCCGACCATAACTCAAATTTTCAGACATTTTGTTTTAAATAAGTGAAAGACCCCACGCGATGGTAGAAGTATGGTAATTTATTGTGTAGGGTAATTCGGGGCAAGAAGCCCAGTTGGGGTCAAACGTCTACCGCCAAAATATCGGAGATTATGCGACACAGTGAGCAAATGACACTTTCACTGTTTCCGCTTGACATCCGGGAAAACACACCCCAACACAGAGGCCACCCAGAAGTCAGCTTTGTTTTCCACACGCGCTTGATTGTTTTCACCTTGATTTCCGTAAAACCCATACTGGTGAAATTTCGATGCCAGTGTCTGTTCTTCATTCAAAACGACATTGATCATATTCATTCTGTGAAGGGTATGTGTCAGCTGTTGAATCAAAGCGTTGAAACCGATTTGTCTCCTTTGCATTTTCCTGGAAATTGTATTATCGTAATGTTTTCAAACTGGGGCAAAACGCCTACAGGGCGTTGGGTCAAGACCCCTTCACTGGGCGTTTTGCCCCTGTAATTTGGAAAAGATAGTGAACTCTTTCTTTGTGCTTCTTTCTGACTTAAAGTGTTTTGCTTGATAAATCTTAAACAGCATCCATGCATACAAAATACAAAAAAGGAGTCTTCATGTGTTACAGGCCGTAAGACCCATGTGAACAAAGGGGTAGACAATGGCAACTATAGGGTTTTCATGGTAATTTGATATTCAACTACGTACTATACATATATGTTTCGTTTTTTGTTGTTGTGGTGGTGTTTTTTTTTTAATTGCTGGAAGTTACTTTGCAATTATGCACTTACGAATTTTAAGCATTCCGTAATATCAGTTCTGAATTTAAAAATCCTACCATCCGATTGTTTGAACAGAGCAACTGGATCTTGAAATTTGAAGGGGATGTGTAATAACAGAGGAGAATATTCATTTTTACGCAAGAATGTGTATCTTGGGCAGACAAAATAAATGGCATACGTCTTTCATTTCGCATCTGTCACAATGGACACAGAATGGGTTCACTATGATTTCCAAAAGCGAGGTATTCTGTTCAAAGATAGTATATTGCACCCTGAAAGGCAAAGTACATTCATAACATGCGTGCATGTGAGAGAGAGGGGAGGGGGATGGAGGGGGGTGCGAAGGGTGGTGCTATAGGTACAGATACACCACCTTCAGAACAATTAACAAGTGGATGTCCATTCCCATAACCACATGTAGCATTTGGGCCTTCATCGTGTTCCGGTCAGCAGATCAGGGCCATTCTTAATGACATCTCCTCTCCAAAAACTGACATTCAAAACGCCACTGGGCTTACAAAAAAGCAGAATCAGCGGCCATCATAACATCTCCACCGTACAAAGCAAACATCGAGAAACAGGTAAACGACTTTGTGGGGCCTTTCATCTCTTCTGGAGTGTAGGCCGTCAACAACAGACCTCCACAATCCCCTATCCTAGCTGTGTCTTTGCCTCTGTCTGGCTGCAGGTAAGGTCCTTCT
Source organism: Babylonia areolata (assembly GCF_041734735.1). NCBI lineage: Eukaryota > Metazoa > Mollusca > Gastropoda > Neogastropoda > Buccinidae > Babylonia > Babylonia areolata. The sequence goes on from NC_134877.1 coordinate 49,811,675, forward strand.
TCGTCGTGTCTGCTTGGAGGTGTCTTCGTCACGTGTTTCTTGGTCAGTATCTTCTTCCTTTGACGGCATGTCAGGGCCTGTCTGGTGATACTTGACGATTATTTTCTCAGCGTTTGCTTGATCCATCCTCAGTTTCTTCTTCCAATTCCTTTCAGCTGACAGTTGTGTCTTCTTCCATAGGTAGATGTTGCTGATCTTGTGTGGCCAGTGGGTCTAGAGGAGTCTTCTCAAACAGCTGTTGATGAATATTGACACTTTGTTGAGTGTAGTCTCTTTCATCCTCCATCGCTCAGTACCACACAGCAGCACTTATTTCACGTTGGAATTGAAGAACCGAATTTCAGTTTATTTTTACGGCACTGTGGAGCTCCAGATGTTCATGAGCTGTATTAAGATTGCTCTGGCCTTGACGATCCTTACTTTGACATCTGCATCTGCGCCGGTCTGCTTGTCAGTGGTGCTTCCAAAATAAGTGAATGATCCCACTTCATCCAGTACCTTACCTTCGAGTGTGACTGGCTCAGCACCAGTTGTGTTTGTTCTCATGATCTCCGTCCTGTCCCCGTGGATGTTGAGGCCTACTTGTGATGAGTTGCCCGCTAGTACTGTGGTCTTACACTGCATCTCCTGCTGGTTATGGGACAGTAGGGAAAGATCATTCGCAAAGTCGGTCATCCATCTGCTTCCATAGTGTCCATTGGACTCGGATCGTTTCTTACCTGTTCCATAAATGTTTTCAGAATGCAATCAATGACAAGTAGGAAGAAAAGTATAAACAGGCAGTTTTGCCTAACACCAGTCTTGACCTGAAACTGTCTGGTAAATGACGGTAGATGACTGCAACTCATTCGGCAAAGAAGACTTCTTCCATGAAAAAAAGTCACATGAGCAGCAGAGGAGCACGGCTGATACTAGACAGGAATCTGGAAGAACTACCAAAAGAAAAGTGGAAGAGTGTAATGACGAAGAAGAAGAATGGTCATGTTTAATACGTACAGTCGCGTCAGTCCTCGTAAGGTGCGGGTGTAACACCTAATGTGTCTCCAATGGGCGCAACCCCCACAGTGTCTAGTTTGCCCTTACTGCAATTCTAGTGAAACTGATTGATTTGAAAACCTGAACAAGTACACACACACACACACACACACACACACACAGGGAGGGGAAGGGGGAGAGAGGGAGACGTTTGCAACCAGTTTTGTTCATCATTTTCATCGTCGGATTTGCTTTTCACGGGATTATAAATGAATTGTCTAGACTTTAAGAGAGAGCGTGCTTACGTGATTACTGGAGGTAGAGTGACAGGCTGAAAGAATAAAGGCTGTGTGACAGTGAATGAGAGAGAGAGAGAGAGAGAGAGAGAGAGAGAGAGAGAGTAATGAATAAAGCTATGATGGACACAACAGCCGAGTGGTTAAAGCGTTTGACTTTCAATCTGAGGGTCTCGGGTTCGAATCTCGGTAACGGCGCCTGGTGGAGGGTAAAGGGTGGAGGTTTTTCTGATCTCCCAGATCAACATATGTGCAGACCCGCTTGTGCCTGAATCCCCTTCGTGTCTATACGCAAGCAGAAGACCAAATACGCACGTTAAAGATCCCGTAATCCATGTCGGTGTTCGGTGGGTTATGGAAACAAGAACATACCCAGCATGCACATCCCCGAAAACGGAGTATGGCTGCCTACATGGCGGGGTAAAAATGGTCATACACGTAAAAGTCCACTCGTGAACACACGAATGAACGTGGGAGTTGCAGCCCACGAACGAAGAAGAAGAAGAAGAAAGCTATAAGCACTGCCAGTTTACTGAAGTAGGCCGATTAAATGCAACGCGATTTGTATCCTATTGGGTATCAAGTTTGTAAATAGATCAAGGGGCAAAACGCCCACACTAGTCTCTTGCCCCGAATTACTATATATGTGTAAGGGGGAGGTACGGAGAGAAGTAGAGAGAGGTGGGGGTTGTGGGTTTGGGTGCGTTTTAAATCTTGCTCTATATCGTTGGGAGCCCAGTACTGCTCAGTTCACATGTTATTTTTTACTTTTCTTCTTCTTCTTGTTCTTGTTCTTGTTCTTCTTCTTCTTCTTCTTCTTCTTCTCCTCACCACCACCACCACCACCATCTCCATCATTATCATCATGTCAATGATTTCTCTTTAGGTCCAACAAAAAAGCCAGATGAAGATATTACCGAGAGTGTGCTTGGCTGCTGTGCTATGTGGAATCGGCGCCTATCTGTATCTGCATTATCCAGTAGATCTTCAACAAGCAAGAAAAAAGAACGTCTTCTGGAATTTCTCAGATTCGTCACATCAGAGTGAGTGTGCATTTGGTGTGTGTGTGTGTGTGTGTGTGTGTGTGTGTGTGTGTGTGTGTGTGTGTGTGTGTTTGTGGGGGGACGGGGGGAGGGCGGAGGGGTGTGTCTGTGTGTGTGTCTGTGTGCGTATGTGTCTGTGTATGTGCCTGTGTCTCTGTGTGACAGAAGGACAGAGACGAACAGACAGACACGCAGACATGGCTTCTTAAACTCACTCTTTCTCCCCTGTCCGTTGACACAGGAACGACAATAACGAAAACAAAAGAACATCAGCAACACCATCACAATTTGTTATCATCATCATCATCACTAGCTTTACTGCGTCACTATTAGCAGCAGAAGTACCCAATAGCAATAATAGCAGCTGTAGTTGTAGTAGTAGTAGTAGTACAGTAGAAGTAGTAGCAGCAGCAGCACAATAGTAGAAGTAGTAGTAGTAGTAGCAGAATTTCAGCAGCGGCAGAAGCAGTGGTGTAGCAATAAAAGATGTAATGTTAATATCGTCATCATCATTTTGCATTTTGACTCGAGTACCAGCAAATCAAATATCCGACAACCTACCGACTGGTTAGCCAGTAAGCTAGACGAAACAGTTATTAATAACGAGCCACAGAGCATACTAACCACTGCTATCATCCCGATTCACCTGCTGCCGACTTGCCAGTTCCCGTTTCGCCTATTACTTGCCTGTTTCCCAGTTCGCCTACGAACTCAGTTTATATATATATATATATATATATATATATATATATATATATATATACATGTATATATATATATATATATATATATATATATATATATATATATGTGTGTGTGTGTGTGTGTGTGTGTGTGTGTGAGTGTGTGTCTGTGTCTCTGTGTGTGTGTGTGTGTGTGTGTGTGTGTTACAGTGTGTGTCTGTGTCTCTGTGTGTTTGAGAGAGAGAGAGAGAGAGAGAGAGAGAGAGAGAGAGAGAGAGAGAGAGAAGCTGAATAGGCGAAGCGGGACAAAGATTGAAACTCTCAAGAGGTCATTGATGGTGGTAGCATGGTCAAAGAGTTGGCGAAACGGGAAGAAATGCGAATCGGACCTGCACCGAATGACAAACCAACACTGAGACCGTTTAGCCAATCAACTGACCGACTGAAAAGCCAACTGGCCAACTGACATGCACCAAGTTATCCACCAGTAAAAACACATCACAGTCTAAATCAACGGACTAAACAGCCACCCAACCAACCGATCTACCAACCGGCTACAGTATGAATGAATACGTACATTTTATGATCATATCTATAGTCGGCCTGTATGCTTCTTTAGCCTTTTGCCTGAATATGTAGAACGATATATATATTTTCCTCTTTTGGTACTTTTGGCGTACATTTGATCATGCTAGGTCCTAAATGGGAATCTAATCATCAGTTTTCGTTCCGTTACAGAAAACTCCCAGTCTCTACCAAGCAGAGTTGACAACCCGGGCTCAGATAGACAGAACGACAAAAACGAAAAACCTGCACAAGACAGAGATCGCGAGTTTGTCACAACTGCCGTACCAGAACCAAGGAAAGCACTCTCCCAGAGCCCGAGACCTAGCAGAAACCGAGAAGTTCCCTGGCAAAGCCGGCTGATTATTTTGGCGTACATGCGCTCCGGAAGTTCCATGACCGGAAGTCTGTTTAACAGTCACCCGGATGTCTTCTACTGGTACGAACCGATGCACAGTTTGGGGGCCCGCCACAAGAGGATAAACAGTGACATGGATTTATGGTATGCTGGTCTGTCAGTCGATGTGTGTATGGAGGCGCGGAAGGGAGGGTGTGAGATGGGAAAAATTGAAGGGGGTGGGGGTAACAAAGAGGTAAAGAAGCAGGTGTAACTCGAGAAATTGTGTTGAACATGTTTTCCCTTTACGTCTCAAAACAAACGAACAAACAAACAAACAGAAACAGAAAAGAAGAAAAACCCGCCTCGACCATGAGCGAATGTTGACATTTCTAGACCATTCAAATATTTGTACAGCGTTGAACGTGACGCATGTACACGCATGACATGAATATCCATAATCAAATCCGTGGATCATCTGCATACACAAAATCCTATGAAGAGACATAAAAGCCTATGAAGATTGTGGTCGGTATCAAGATATTAAAAAACAAGAGAGGCAAGGCCTTTAAGACTCACTTGTGATACACTTAAAAACAAAAAAAATCCAAGCTTTTTATGTATTGATTATAATTTCAAAATGTAATGTTTAAGATGAGAAAGATCAGTTTAAAGCAAATTAAGTCCCCTAGCATTAATTACAGAGTAATTTCCCTTTTTTACTATCTGCACCAAAATGTTTGCAAAATAAATAAAACTTCCATGCTTAGCAAAAGAAGTTCCTGTTTGAACAAAAAATGATAATAATGACTGCTCTTGTTGTTGGGTCAGAATATCAGATCAAAGTGCCAAGTTTAGAGAATACAAAAAATATAAATATAACAGTAAATGCAGTTTGCATATAATTAGGCTTCATTTTATATTTTTTTTGTGCCCATCCCAGAGGTGCAATATTGTTTTAAACAAGATGACTGGAAAGAACTGAATTTTTCCTATTTTTATGCTTAATTTGGTGTCAACTGACAAAGTATTTGCAGAGAAAATGTCAATGTCAAAGTTTACCACACACACACACACACACACACACACACACACACACACACACACACACACACACACACACACACACACACAACCGAACACCGAGTTAAAACATAGACTCACTTTGTTTACACAAGTGAGTCAAAAAGACCCTAAGCATCCATTACAAATAATTATTGTGAGTGTATGATTACATTCCGTAATTTACAAACACCTCTACAGTATTTCATTCTGTTTTTTTTTGTTTTTTTTATTCACTACAGAGGGCAAGTCGCCATGGTCCGGCGCCACACACATTTCTTTGCTTTCTGTTTGTATATACACATAATTATTTGTTTACTTGTCAAAATGAAAGTAGGCCTTTCATAGAAATTTTGCCAGAATGAACACTTTTATCTTTTCTTTTACACGCACCAATCGCAAACTGCACACAGCCACCTTTGAAGATCCAGCAGAGGAGGAAAAGAAAACAACAACAACAACAACAACAACAAAACAAAAACAAAACAAAAACTAAAAACAAACAAAAGACAAAACCCCATGTGTGACATGAACAACAGGGCCAAAGAACTTTTTCACTTCTAGATGGGCGTGTGCTCCTCTAATCCACCACTGCACTTCGTAGACACGTACATAGTATAAAGCATTGCCACACACACATAAACACACACACACACACACACAAACACACACATATATGTAGATAGATAGGTATGATATATGTGTATACTATATATATATATATATATATATATCACTATATATATATATTATATGTATATAAATATAAGAGAGAGAGAGAGAGAGAGAGAGAGAGAGAATGTATAATTGTTTGGGTTTTTTATTTGTTTGTTCAGTTTTTAACCGTGTGTTTGAAGCCAGGTCCAATCTACACGGAGTCAATACCCTTGTTTTGTGATCTTTCCCAGGACGAGTAAGTACCAATTCAGCACCAGTGACGAAGCCACAGGCAACGTGACCGCTCTGCTGAGCTGTGACATCCAGCACGTGTACTGGGAGGGGCTGATGGACAATTTCATGAGCTGGGGAGCAGGCACCGCAGCTTTCAAGGACTGCTTCAAGAAAGCCTCACGCGACTTGGTGATTAAAGGTTCCAGAAGTCAGTGGGACCGCTGCGTCGGGAATCTGACCGCCGCTTGTCTTAGGGACTACCGTGTGGTGGCCATGAAGACCATACGTTTCCGCATGTCCCGCGCCCTGGAGCTCATGAAAAACGACCCGAACCTCAAGGTGCTTCACCTCGTGAGAGACCCCCGAGGCATTCTCGAATCCCGCCGCATGATCGGGTACGCCAACTTCAGCAACCTGGAAGCGGAGGCTGCCAACCTTTGCAAGGACATTGCCGAAGACCTCAACATTTTCCAGAGCTTGAAGAAGGAGGAGCAGGTGCTGAAGAATCGGTACCTGCTGGCTCGCTACGAGGACATCGCCAGGTCCCCGGTTCTCGCCATCAAGTTCCTTTTCCACTTCATCGGCATGGAGCCGTCCGAGGCGGTGATGAAGTTCGTGCAAAAGGTGTCCAGGTCTGCCCCAGGCACGCGGAAACTTTGCCTGACGTGTAAGGCGGTGAAGTCCAACTCCACCACCCGCTCCCTGGCCTGGCGGAAGGTGGTTCGGCTCCAGGACGTGCGGGTCATCTCGGAGCAGTGCGCCCAGGTGATGAGGCAGCTGGGATACCGGGTCAGCTTCTGGGACGAGGAGGAACTGCTGGATCAGAGAGTGTCTGCTGTGGGAGAACCTCGTCTGAATGTGGGCACGAGTATTATTCAGGAACTTGATGAGCAGGAACTGTCTTGAGAAAATGTGTTATTTTCGAATGTTAGCCTATATATATATATATATATATATATAAAGAGAGAGAGAGAGAGAGAGAGACAGACAGACAGACAGACAGACAGACAGACGTTGAGCAACATTGAATCGTATCTCTCTTTCAATCACAGCCGATTATGCTGCATGCAAAGGCTTCTCTTCCCGTGCAGACCTGGTGAATGTAAGTTTTAACACTTTTCGATCCGTGACTTGCAGAATGTTTTCTTTTCTTTATTATTTTACACAAGACATTCAAGTGTAGATGAACTGCTGCTTTGTAAAATGTATAAATGGATGCTGTGTGCACATGTCAATTGATCTGTATAAGAGCAAGCCCGGCGCTTCCTTTTTTGGGGAAGTGTCTGGGTTTGTTCCAATGTACCTTTTATTTACCTGTGTGCTGGCTGAGTTGGTAGCGTAAGCAGCACTGGCTTGAAATTATGTACCTTGTGTGTAGAGAGAGTTACCACTCTTTACTATTTGTTAATTATATAAAAGGATGCTTTATTGTTCATTGTGTATTCTTTTTGTTTCTTTTTCAGTCAGCGTTTTTTCAAGGTCAAGGTGGACACATTTTCATCAGGTGTAGATAACTGCAATTTTTCCATTAATAATTGACATTATACTCAGCATCAGCATAGAATAAAGGACACTTTGCTTGGTTAACGTACTGTGAAAAGAGCACAATCCATATATACATAATTGCACATGAATACACAAACATATATATTTACATACTTGTGTACTTAAACATTCACATATACCTGCCACTCACGTGTAATAATATACCACTGAGCCTTCATTATTGTTATGCTTTTTTTTCTTTTTCTTTTTTTTATAGATTATATCTTTCATCGTATTTTGTCATGGGTTAATTCCATGCTTAACATTTCTAATGTATGTATGTATCTTTCTTGTCTTATTCTTGTTATGTCGATGTCGCTTCTTTGAAATGTATGAAATACATCTGGGGCAGTGAATAAACCATTCCGATTTTATCTCAGCGTGTCTTTCTCTGTCTCTTCCGCTCACACACACACACACACACACACACACACACACACACACACACACACACACACACACACACAAATACACGTTACACACACACACACAAATACACGTTACACACACACACACACACACACACACACACACACACACCCTTTGCCCCCAGTCCATGTCTCCACTTCTCTCTCTCTCTCTTTCTCTCTCTCTCTCTCACACACACACACACATACACCTCACACACACACACACAAACACACACACACACTCCTGTGCCTATACTTTCCCCTTTTCACACACACACACACACACACACACACGCGCGCCTCCCACTCTTCACCATCACCACACACGCTCCACTCCACCAAGCAATCCACAGGCACAGGAAAACAATGCTCAACTAGCATTACAGGGCCACTGAAACGAGACACAGAAGAGAACAGACGCTCGAATATCGATCCGTCGCCCTGCTACAACATCACCAACGTCGACAACCAACCGCAAGCACCGCGGTTGTATGCTGCCTCTCTTTCTTTGCATCTCCCTGTTCCAGCTTTGCTGGGAGTAGGCAGCAGCAGCAGCAGCAGCAGCAACCCGCGCTAGTGACCGCACCATCATTGATGACTGGGAGGACTTGTTAAAAAGAAAAAAAAAAGGCTGAAAAAAAAGGAAGAGTTACATGTATTTTATGTGTGCCTGCACTGTTTTCAACAGTCGGATACCGTCGGTACCACCACCCATGGCTTGGTAAACCTAACCAAGTTGATATATACATCTCTCTCATATATATATATATATGTGTGTGTGTGTGTGTGTGTGTGTGTGTGTGTGTGTGTGTGTGTGTGTGTGTGTACACACATATATATATATTTATTTATATCATATATATATATACATATGCGCGCGCGCGCGTGTATGTGTGTGTGTGTGTGTGTGTGTGTGTGTGTGTGTGTGTGTGTGTGTGTGTGTGTGTGTGTGTGTGTGTGTGTGTGTGTGCACCCGGAAATGTGAATAACAATGGTACATGATGAGATCTAGATATTCTTCGTCACACACACACACAACTTAATGAAGCGGGACGCTCACATAGCTGGCGTTACCTATCTTTTGCTGACCAAGCACACTGACGGGAATATTCTGTGCGGATCTGACTTGATTCAATATGGCGGAAACATACCTCTCCACCTCTGCCAGATCGTCTGCTGTGTGACATGAAATGAAAACCGTTAATGCTGGCACCAGGTTTCAAGTTCGTTCCGGTTGGACAGTAGGCCTAGTGTGTTTTCATGTGAGGAGAGAACAAAAAAGAAAAATATTGATTACCCGTGGTGTGTGTTTGTGTGTGGACGTGCTCCATCTGACTCTGACCTCGAGGACTGAAATCAATGCCACGCCTGGCTATTAATATTATAGTTAGCGGCATTACCATGACGACGGCCGTGGCTGGGCTGAAGCAACAGTGAATGGTGAGGGTTTGAATGTGCGCCTTTCTCAGCTGTGCAACAGTAATTCACCGTGTAGGTTTACTGTATTTACATGTTTCCAAGTTTTGCATTGTCAGTTCCCCGGGGCCTGTTTTTCCTGACCGACATGACTGATTTGAAGACGATATGTGAATCAGCCTTTGTACTGTTTTCTGCTTTGAAATTTAAACACCATTTTCAACAAGCTCGACCAAAAACAGGCAGACGCCACGTTTATCTAAATACAGATCACATCTGTTTGTATACCACAATAATCCGTTTGTAAAGATGTTTTTAAACATGTGGTTCTGTTAATGTTTTAGAAAGCATATTCAGATTCGGGTTTTGAAAAATGAATATTTTAGAATTATCTCTTTAGCATCTTGCGGCAGACACTGGTGTGTGGCTGCTCAATCACTGGCATTCTTTTAGTGACTGGAAACCACCCTTTTCCACCCCTCAGACACTTGCACAGCCATAATTAACGTCTGCATACGGGATACAACAGACCTTGGCTTACCACCAACAAATCATCTCGTACGCTTCCTTCAGTATCGCACATGCCTGTAGTGATTAAGTTATAATGTATGGCTAGAAAGAGGTAGCAACTTATGTAACTTTAAACTAAGATAAATGTACACCTGCCGATCACAGATAAGAACACATCCTTCAGCAGTGCCCTTTCAGGGTCAGGACGTACAGCCTCAATTTGAAAAAGAGGTAGGGACACACCGACTCCAGACAAACACTGCTCAGCGGACATTCGGAGAAAGTAGTCAATAGTCAAAGCCTTCGGCAGTAGTGTTACCACAGAGCGATTGCTATCGATTGTCATTACGATCAGAGAAAGGGCATTGCGCTGATAAAGGAAACACAGAAACAAGAAGAAGACGAAAAAGAAGAACAACAAAACCGATTGTGCTGTTTATTCCTTCAAGGAATTCTGCTGCATGTTGAACTGTTCAGTTTGCTATTTGTTCCTTGAAGGGGTGTTTAACGCTCTTTTACACCCTGAGCTCTATCTGATTACCGTTTGTAGACCTCGACGACATGCTTACTGGGTTTTTCCTTGAAGGAATGCTCAGTGTACTCATACAGCCTGTGCTTTATCTGTGGACCGTTTGTTTGTAGCCTTCGGCATGCATCTGATGTGTCCAGGAGTTGTATGATGATGAACTGATTTCGCTTTTCTGTCGGAGGAATATCTATTTATTTATCTATTTATTTGTTGATTTATTAAGATTTATTTTATTCATCTGTATAAAGACCATGACTTGATTAAAAAGTCAGTGGTATTTTCTTCGGAATACAGCATAAACAAGAAATCTTTATTAAAAAAAAAAATTATAAAAAAAAGCCAGTACGGAAATAAAAACATGTACAGCAGACGCGAAGACACTCGTCTGAGAGTTCCTTCCCCTGCCGTCACCCGACGTCAGTTCCAGTCTCGGGAAACCCAAAGTAGCGCGGCCGTCTACAGCGACGACCCTTTCGTGTCGGACCACCACCGCTACCGCTCACGGTCACGCGACCCGTCTCCCGCCGGAATCGGCCGTCTGTCTACCTCCGCTCCTCCGGGAGGAGAGAGCTACCTCTTCAACCGACGGTACCGAGACCCACGTCTTTTCGACCACCACGCAGACTTCTACGGCTACACTTCGTCCACAGCCAGCCACGTCGCGTTCGGACGAACAACTCCGGCCAAAGACCCTCAGCCTCGAAGAAGCAGGCCGGTCTCCGCCTCGTCCTCCTCAGGGAGAATCGTCAACGGGGATGCTTGGGGAGCTCATCAGCCTAGTGCCCGAGGCCGACCCAAATCGTTTCCAGATCCTCGAGGCATTTACGTATCGGAGTTGGGGAGTCAGAGAGACTATGGAGGCTTCCCTTTACAGAGTGCCAGAGACTATGGGGGTGTTCCCCCATCACAGTGGCCGCGGGAGGTGGCTCAGGATCACAGCGGGAGGCGACAGCCGGGAAGTTCGTTCGGCTCGGAGCAGGCGGCGGCAGCGGTCGTGTCTCCCAACAGCAGCAGCGAGGCCCTGGAGGCGGTGAGGGAGGGGATGAGCCGCATGGGGGTGGGCTCGGATCAGGTGCAGGAGGGCAGCTTCACCTGTGACGACGGTTACACGTGGCACTCCACCCTGGCCTGTCTCACGTGCTACCTGTGCGCGCAACTCTTCCGGCGTCCACGGATCCTGCCATGCGGGCACACGTTCTGCAGCGAGTGCCTGGCGCAGCTCAAGGTGGGTATGAGCGAACTCTTAGTACGTTATGATGATGATGATGATGATGATGCACAATACAGCATACGAGCGTGCGTGCGAGTGCGACCACTCCCATACATACACACGCATATTATATATACGTTCGCACGTATGCACGCGCGCGCGCACACACACACACACACACACACACGTTTTCTGCAGTGAGTTTAAGTGCGAATACAAACATGAAAACACGCGCACACGTGTACATCGCATACACACACACACTTACAGTTGCACACATAAAACTTCTCTCTCTCTCTTTCTCTCTTGCCCCGTGCTGGGTATGTGTGTATGTGAGTGTTTGTGTGTATAAGCGCGAGTTTAATTAAAAAAAAAAATGCAGGCGATGCTCTGCACAAGCTCATCTATATCTCTCTCTCTCTCTATCTCTCTATCTATCTATCTACCTGTTCTTCTATCCGTCTATCTTCTTCTTCTTCTTCGTTTATGGGCTGCAGCTCCCACGTTCACTCGCACGTGGGCGTTTACGTGTATGACCGTTTTTACCCCGCCAAGTAGGCAGCCATACTCCATTTTCGGGGGTTATCTGTCTGTCTTTATAGTAACAGTCTGAAGGGTGACCCGCACTACACATTGGCAGGGCTATAACTGAGCAACACGAATTGACCAGAACGGCAGGGCTATAACTGAGCAACACGAATTGACCAGAACGGCAGGGCTATAACTGAGCAACACGAATTGACCAGAACGGCAGGGCTATAACTGAGCAACACGAATTGACCAGAACGGCAGGGCTATAACTGAGCAACACGAATTGACCAGAACGGCAGGGCTATAACTGAGCAACACGAATTGACCAGAACGGCAGGGCTATAACTGAGCAACACGAATTGACCAGAACGGCAGGGCTATAACTGAGCAACACGAATTGACCAGAACGGCAGGGCTATAACTGAGCAACACGACTTGACCAGAACGCTCCTGGCTCTATTGACCTGGAAGCAGAAAGGGGGTGGTAGTGGTGAAGGTGTTGCTACGTGGGAATGATCGATGTTTCCCCAGGCCGCAAGTGGCAGCTCGCTGCATCATCAGTATTCATTGCTTTCGGCACCTACAACGGAAAGCAGCTTGGTTGGGACTTGAAGGAAATCGAAATTGAGATAGAGATATACATTGATTGATAGATAGACAGATAAAAGAGAGAGAGAAAGATATATATATATATATATATATATATATATATATATATATATATATATATATATATATATAAAGTTTTGTTTCATATGGTTAGATATATATATATATATATATATAAAGTTTTGTTTCATATGGTTAACAGAGATAAGTCAAGCAATGTTTTTGTTTGTTTTGGTTTTTCTTTACCAGCGCTCGAAAGAAAGAAAAAGTAGGTAAGGAAGAAGGAGAAGAACTGAAAAGAGAGAATGTGCATGCGCGCGCCCTTGTCTGTGTGTGTGTGTGTGTGTGTGTGTGTGTGTGTGTGTGTGTGTGTGTGTTGGAGAGAGAGAGAGAGAGAGAGAGAGAGAGCACGTGTGTGTTTGGCAGAGAGAGAGAGAGTGGATGTCTGTGTATGTGTGTTTGTCTCGCAATCAGCCCATCGTGTGGTGTCACTTGTTTGCACATCCCCCTCCCCTTTCACTCCCAAACCCCACCTCCACTCGGTTGACGTGGGGTGCGGGTAGGAGGGAGAGCGGAGGGGGTTCTCTCACGTGGAAATCATGTAGATCCCGTGACTTCCGCACTGCTACACACACACACACACACACACACACACACACACACACATACACACACACACACACACACACACACACACACACACACACTTTCATGTAGACACCGCGTACACACACGCTCACACACACACACGCACGCACACACACACACACACACACACACACACACACACACACACACACACACACACACACTTACATGTAGACACGCGTACACACACGCACATAAATACACACAGAGACACAGACACAGACAGACATATAGACACTGACACACAGACACACACGCTTGTGTTTGAAATAGTTTAGAGTTTAATTAGGAACCCCAATTGGCTCTTTGTTGTAATTTTACTGGTTGAATTGTTTGTTCCTTTCATTTTGTCTTTTTTGTTTTCCTAATTGAGGAGAGAGGAATAGGGAAAGTAGTAATGATTTATGGCATGGGCGGGGTGGGGAAGGTGATGGATTTTCGTCTAGAATCACAATTGTGGATAGACGTTAAACAAGCGACTGACTGACTGAAACCATTCATTGTCAGATTAACTTTTTGTTGTACTGACATTTTCGAAACCATTTGAATAAATATTAAACAAGAGAACGAACGCGCGCGCGCACACACACACACACACACGAACGAGCGTTGTGTGCAGTCAAGGTAATGACTCAGCACCGCTCATAACCAGAACTCCTATTATTATTATTATTATTATTATTATTTCATTATATATTTTTGTTACAATGACACAGCAATCAATAAATGACACTAAATAAATGCAAATATTTAGTTGAAACACGGATATTTCGAACGCATTTGTCGAGCTGTTCGTGATGAAGGTAAGAACTGAAACAGCCATTTATGTATTCATTCAATGACAGGGCAGTGGTAGGCCACGATTATGGAGCTTGCATGATTTGAATCATTTGAAGTGGTCATTAACCTTTTGTGAAGCCTGTATATACGAACTTTTCAATAAGAATCTGTATTGATTTCTCTGCGGGTGTTCAACCATGCAATGGCCCCTTTGCCGTACGGATGGGCTGTATGCAACATTTTGGTTGTAAGGAGGGGAGGTGCCCGTTATGCCACAGGCCCATTATGCCTCAGGTCCGTTATACCTCAGGTCCGTTATGCCACAGGTCCATTATGCCACAAGTCCATTATGCCACAGGTCCGTTATGCCACAGGTCCGTTATGCCACAGGTCCGTTATGCCACAGGTCCGTTATGCCGCAGGTCCATTATGCCACAGGTCTGTTATGCCACAGGTCCATTATGCCACAGGTCTGTTATGCCACAGGTCCGTTATGCCTCAGGTCTGTTATGCCACAGGTCCATTATGCCAAAGGACCGTTATACAACAGGTCCGCTAAGCTACAGGTCCGCTGAGCTACAGGCCTGTTATGCCTCAGGTCCGTTATGCCAAAGGCCAGTTATGGCAGAGGTCCAAAACGGGCACCTCGGGCTGGGGAGTAGGGTAAGAGTGTGTCTGGCCTTTTCTTCTCCAAGGCGTTTTAAATCAAATCATTCGCCTATCGCCTAGCCGACCGGAAAGGGCCGGATAGCTGGCTAGACAGCTAGCTATACAGACAGACACAGAGAGAAAAGGTTGCAACACCTTTTGAATAATTTAGGTATGAAATGTTGTGATACCCTTTGAAAGACAAAGGAGGGCAAAGAAAGAAATGACTTTTCAAAGAACAGAAACCCTTTCTTTCTTTCTTTCCTTTTCATTTCATTCAGTTTTATATTTGGTATGGAAAACCAGCCAACAACGCGGGTGGAATGGGAGAGAGACATAGACAGAGTGAGAGAAAGAGAGACAGACATAGACAAAGAAAGATAGAGAGAAAGAAGAAGACGAAGAACAAGGACACAAAAAACAATTGCAGCATTTCCATCAAACGATGCTTGACACTGTATAATGTCACTGAGTTCATAACAAGGAAGATGAGAGAGAGAGAGAGAGTGCAGCTGATGTTCTGAAAAGGAGACAGGATGCACCACAATGCAAAGCAGGGATGACAAGAAACGAACAGGAAATCGAAAAAGCAAGACAACTAAAACAAACAGCATTTCGCCAAATGACATTTGACAATGCCTGCATGTCTGCGGGATTTTTTGTTTGTGTTGTTTTTTTTGTTTTGTTTTGTTTTGTGGGTTTTTTTTAATGCTCGGTATTGGATTTTTTTTTTCTTCACTTCATTCCCCGCTGTATGTTTGTCTTCTCTCTCCCTCTCTAATGACATGTATCTCTGATCACTTTGTATGTTACTCCCCACTCTCTCCTGTCTCATAATTGTCTCTATCCGTCTCTGTCTATCTGCCTCTCCTTGTTTATGTCCACCCTACATTTAAACTTAATTTGGTGGTAAACACTATCCCTAGAGGGTTCACAGGGCAGCCTTGTTTGACACCACGTGGACTCTGAAAAAAGTCAGATTGTACTGATTTGTCCCGAACACACGTCACAACCGAATCATAGACTCCTCTAAGTGCTTGGTACAGTTTTCCGTGGACGCCATTATCTCTCAAGATACTCCATAAAACGGTTCTGTTAACTGAATCAAAGGCTTTTCGGATATCTACAAACGCAGCATAAAATGTTGTATCTTTTAAAGAGGATTTTTCAACCAGATCTTCAAATCTTCTATTTACTTGTAACACTTGTTAAAGCCACGCCTCTGTAATTATCGACATTGTTAACGACTCCTTTCTGATAAATTGGAACAATAATTGATTTTCACCAGTCAGTGGAAAATGTTCCGTATTCAAATAAAACGCTAAATAGCAATAAAAAAAATAAAAAATAAAATCGATCACTAACTGGTTGCCATTTCTCATCATTCCACGTAGGAGGTTATTTAGGCCAGCACTTTTTCCAGTTTTAAATGTTTTATACCATCAAAAACTTTTTGTGCTGTTATGGCATAAAAAAAACCCCAACGGTTCAGAGCTGTGTCCCCAAGTTTCAACATTTTCGTCCTCATCTCGTTGCACATTTTCAAAAGCATTAAAACCAGAGTAGAAGTGATCATACCATTGAGCAGACGAAAGGAAATTTCATTGCAAACCAAAGTTTTTTTGATCGTTTTTATAGTTCACCAAAAACAATTTGGTGTCCTTCATTTATTTTTCTTTAAATTTCTATATATGAATTTTTTTTCTCCATCTTTACTCTTATTCCTTCTCATATCGACGCATTCTTTTCTTCTTCTTTTTTTTAACACACCTTAATTCGTTTTCTTCTAATTTTCTGTTTTTCAGCTGAGGGCCCCTTCTTCTCCACTTACCCATCTCATTCCGACTGGAAAATGCTCATGAAAATCAACTATCTCCAATTTTTGCATTATTTTTTCCACGCAAATCGTCTGATACCAGAATGTAATTCACAACACCTCAACCTTGAGGAGATATAAAGGTGAATGGGGGGGGGAGGGCGGGGGGTGGGGGGGGAGGCGGGGGGAGGGTAATTCGGGTTATAGGGCAAAGACCTGAACATTCAAGGCAGTGACACTCATTTTCTCCATACCGAGACCAAAACGACCCACAGGCTTCATCACTACCACCACCACCACCACCACCACCACCAACAGCGTTGAGGCGAATGGATCGTCGCTGGGAGATCATTATACTTAAAAACTGATTGATCACAAATCTTTAATCCCTCGAATCGTGGGCACGGGCGGCAACATACGGAGAGCCAGCTTGCAGCGCTTTGAGTTTGACGGCTTCGTCGTTGGACGGTGTAGGGAAAAGGACTTTGCCTCCCCCACCCCTCCTCCCACCAACCCCGCAAACCCCCGCCTCCATCATCCCCCCTCCCCCCCCCCACACACACTCACACACACACACACCTCCCCCCCACCCCCACCCCCCAGCCCCCCACAATCTTTTCATTTGAATTTCGATGGTAAAATTGGTTCAAGTCTTCAAGATGATGATGATGATAATAATAATAATAATAATGGTATTTATACAGCGCTGAATCATGTGCAGAGACAAATCAAAGTGCTTTCGCACCAGTCATTCACACGCATGCATAACTCTAAAACTGGAGAAACTGAAGACAAGGAAGAGGCAGGGAAGGGAGGCTATTTTGGAAAGAGGTGGGTTTTAAGGCCAGACTTGAAAGAGCAGAGTGTGGAGACTTGACGAAGCGAAAGAGGAAGAGGAGGAGGAAGGAAGAGGAAGTAGAGGAGGAAGGAAGAGGAAGAAGAAAATGAAGGAGGAAGGCGGGGAGGAGTAGGAGAGCAACAAAACATTGTGTAGTATAATATTGAAACATGACGTGGAGCTGTGTTTCACCAAACAGCTTTCTTTCCCAGTCCACCTGCGCTGAATAGGCAAAAATGAAAAATGAAACTCACAAAAGTCTGACAAAGATATCCGGGGGTAACTTACTTTGAGGACAACGTTTCACATTCACCGAGTCCGGATCGCCTCCGTCGCCTCCTTTTCTTTAGCCACCATCACTTCTTAAATCCTCTGCTTCTGGACTGGCGCACGCACACGTCTATTGGATTTTGGAATGCTATTTTCTCCGTATAAGATCAGCAATGCGTGTTACGTGTGTGTTGTGTGAGGGGAGTTATGGGGGTGGTAAGGATGGATTTTACAAGAATTTTCTCCGTCCTCTTACTCCCATGGATCACACAGCTTTAACTTTGCTGTTGACCTATGTGTCATGACATAAGCCAGCGCAGTGAACTATGCCTTGTCCCCAGTCCCCTCCCTGGGATGACAGCTTTGATCGAGAGAAGGACGTGGCAGTCAGTTATTTGTATACAAACAACAAACAACACACACACAAACAAACAAACAAAACAAAAGGACGTGGCAGTCAGTTATTTGTATACAAACAACAAACAACACACACACAAACAAACAAAAGGACGTGGCAGTCAGTTATTTGTATACAAACAAAACAACAAACAACAAACAAACAAACAAGACAAAAGGACGTGACAGTCAGTTATTTGTATACAAACAACAAACAACACACACACAAACAAACAAAAGGACGTGGCAGTCAGTTATTTATATACAAACAAAACAACAAACAAACAAACAAGACAAAAGGACGTGACAGTCAGTTATTTGTATGCAAACAAAACAACAAACAAACAAGACAAAAGGACGTGACAGTCAGTTATTTGTATACAAACAAAACAACAAACAACACACAAACAAACAAACAAGACAAAAGGACGTGACAGTCAGTTATTTATATACAAACAAAACAACAAACAAACAAACAAGACAAAAGGACGTGACAGTCAGTTATTTGTATACAAACAAAACAACAAACAACACACAAACAAACAAACAAGACAAGCAACAAAGCTATAAAACAAACCCAAACACCATCCTCACTTTACCCACTACGCGCTGATATGTATACTCCGGGGTTTCGATTCTCAGAAACCTAAGATTGAAAAATGCAACGCTTTGATGAAGCTATTTGGCTGTTTTACCCATCACTGTTCAGTCTCTTCTAACACCGCCCGCCCCCAACCAGTCAGTCCACATCTTAAAGTGAACTTTATCATCTCCAAAAATAGAACTTCTTTTGAGGTATATGTTACTTAGGAGAATCACAATTATACGGCGCGAGTACATAAATGAGATAGAATGATTAAATACTAAATAGAGGTAAACCTTACATACAAAAATCACAATCATCCATACAAAATTATCACAGTAAGAGAATAGTCATAAACAATGTCGTAATTACACATAGATTTGTGAGTAACACGAAGCTATTCATCAGTATTAAAAAAACGACAATAACAACAAAAACAGCAGCAGCAGCAGCAGCAGCAGCAACAACAACAACAACCACACACACACACACACACACACACACACACACACACACACACACACACACACACACACACACACACACACACACACAGATAGAGACAGAGAGAGACAACAACAACGACAACAACAACAACAACAACAACAACACACACACACACACACACACACACACACACACACACACAACACACATACACACACACACAGGGAGAGAGAGAACAACAACAACAACACAGAGAGAGAGAGAGAGAGAGAGAGAGAGAGAGAAAACAAACAACCGCTAAGATCTTTTCCCCCTCCAGGACGAATCCCTGAGGGAAGCCAGGAGGATACCCGGCGGACACATGTCCTGCACGGTGGAGAGCCGCCAGAAGGCGGATGTGGGCATGCAGTTCGTGTGCCCGATGCCGGAGTGCCGCTACTCCATGCGCCTGATCAACCTTAGCAAGTGGTCCACGCGGAACAAAACCGTGGCCGACACAGTGGATGCCATGCGCAAGATCTACGAGAACCGTCAGGTTAGAGACGGTTTTGTTGTTATTGTGTTGTTGGCTGCTGGAGTATTGTTGCTGTTGATATTGTTGTTGTTGTTGTTGGTGGTGGTAGTGGTGTCGCTATTGTTGTTGATGTCGGTTTGATTGAAACAGCATTTTCATTGAAACTATCGCTGTTTATACAGAGAAATCGACCGTCTTATATTAAGACGTGTTTTCATTCAGAATATTGTAATTTATAAAGAGTTTGACAAGACAGGGAGAACTGTCTTATATTAAGACGTGTTTTCATTCAGAATATTGTAATTTATAGAGAGTTTGACAGGACAATGAGAGCTGTCTTATATTGAGTGGTGTTTTCATTCAGAATATCGTAGTTTATAGAGAGTTTGACAAGACAGTGAGAACTGTCTTATATTAAGACGTGTTTTCATTCAGAATATCGTAGTTTATAGAGAGTTTGACAGGACAGTGAGAACTGTCTTATAGTAAGTGGTGTTTTCATTCAGAATATCGTAGTTTATAGAGAGTTTGACAGGACAATGAGAACTGTCTTATATTAAGACGTGTTTTCATTCAGAATATCGTAGTTTATAGGGAGTTTGACAGGACAATGAGAACTGTCTTATAGTAAGTGGTGTTTTCATTCCGAATATCGTAGTTTATAGAGAGTTTGACAAGACAGTGAGAACTGTCTTATATTAAGACGTGTTTTCATTCAGAATATCGTAGTTTATAGAGAGTTTGACAGGACAATGAGAACTGTCTTATAGTAAGTGGTGTTTTCATTCAGAATATCGTAGTTTATAGAGAGTTTGACAAGACAGTGAGAACTGTCTTATGATAAGTGGTGTTTTCATTCAGAATATCGTAGTTTATAGAGAGTTTGGCAGGACAGTGAGAACTGTCTTATAGTAAGTGGTGTTTTCATTCCGAATATCGTAGTTTATAGAGAGTTTGACAAGACAATGAGAACTGTCTTGTAATAAGTGGTGTTTTCATTCATAATATCGTAGTTTATAGGGAGTTTGACAGGACAATGGGAACTGTCTTATATTAAATAATGTTTTCATTGAGAATGTCGTAGTATACAGAAAGAGTTTGACAGGACAATGAGAACTGTCTTTTATTCAGTCGTGTTTTCATTCAGAATATCGTAGTTTATAGAGAGTTTGACAAGACAATGAAAACTGTCTTGTAATAAGTGGTGTTTTCATTCATAATATCGTAGTTTATAGGGAGTTTGACAGGACAATGGGAACTGTCTTATATTAAATAATGTTTTCATTGAGAATGTCGTAGTATACAGAAAGAGTTTGACAGGACAATGAGAACTGTCTTTTATTCAGTCGTGTTTTCATTCAGAATATCGCAATTCATTCAAAGAATTCGACAGGACAATTAGAACTGTTTTATATTAAGTCGTGTAGTGATGTTGTGGACGCCGCGACCAGGGTTTGGTAGCACGAGCCATCTTAGTAGTGCTAAGTTTCCTTAGCGTTAGGAATTTCCCAACTCCACACTCATTCTATTGTCTGAGGAACAGTCCGAACGCTTAGCAAATTTAGCACTGCAAAGATTGCTCATACAACCCAGCCTAGGATCTATGGAAACACACCGGTGAATGGTTTGGTGGTGGGGATTAGGGGGAGGTATGGTGTCAGCCTCTGCACACACACACACACACACACAAAGTTCAACAAAGAATAAGATTGTGGTGGCTGACAGTGCGATTACATTTTATATGCAAGATCTGAGGGGAACAGGTATCTGGTCGGGTCAATGATGGAGTCTCCCGTCGGTCCGACGGATGAGTAGGCAGGCAGGCTTATCTGTCGGTGTGTGTCCTCATATGGGAGAAGAGGCCGATTCTGGATGCGCAGCACTTCCCACAGGTGTTGCAAGGGAAAACGTCTCCAGAAGTTGAGCCCTGCTTCCTTCGCTCACGCTTCTCCATAATGGCCAGCATTCTCTTGTTTTCAAACGTCTTTATGCCACGAGAGCACAGCATCCTCCAGCGACAGCGGTCAAGGGCATCAGTTTCCCAGGAAGCGATGTCTATGTCACAGGCTTTGAGGTTTGTCTTCAAGGTGTCCTTGAAGCGCTTGCGGGGTCTTCCAAGTTCATGGTGGCCTTCCTTCAGCTGGCCATACAATAGCATCTTCGGGATCCTGCTGTCTGTCATAGCTGGCACTGGATCAGCAGGCTTTCGATGCTGGGCAGGCCGCTCCTCTCTAGGACCTGGAGGTTGGAGACCCTGTCTTGCCACTTTATGCCGAGGATCTTTTGTAGGCATCTCTGGTGAAACTGCTCAAGTTGTTGAATGTGACGGCAATACGTCGTCCATGTTTCACAGCAGTACAACAAGGTGGTCAGCACAACAGCTCTGTAGGTTTTCATCTTGGTGCTGAGCCTGATGCCTTTGTTGTTCCACAGCCTGTTGTTGAGTCTGCCAAAGGCGGAGCTGGCCTTGGCGATGCGCAGCGTCACTTCACTCGGGTCAATAGGTTATTAATATTATCATCATCGTCGACGTCGACATCCGTATCAATAATCGAACAATATCGTAATAATAACAACAACAACAATACTACTGCTACTACTACTTTTACTACTACTACTATTACTACTACAACTACTACTTTTAATAATATAATTGTGACGAAAATGTTCATGGTCAATAAACAAATTTGTTTCTTCTATCACTCAGTTTTTGTGTTTCGTGTGAACAAATATCATCTTTGAGGAATTCTGATCATTAAGTGGCTGTATTGGAATCTAATCGAAGTGATTTCTTAAGGGGACCTGGCCATTGGAGGTTCATTTGTTTGTTTGGGCTTTGTTGTTTTTTTTGTTGTTGTTTTGCTGCTTCATCCTTTCTGTCTCAGTGGCCTTAACTTCACGCAGCTTATCCTAGCTGGAATAATGAGAGAAAAACAGGGATGGGGCCATTAGAGGGATATGAGAGAGGAGAGGCAGAGTAACGGTAAGGGACACACACACACACACCACACACGCGCACGCGCGCGCCCGCGCACGCACACACACACGCACGCACGCACAAACACACACACAGAGAGGTTTTGTGTTTTTTTTAATTTTTAATCTAGTTTCTGAGCACCAAACCGTTTTATCGATCTCGTAACAAGAGAGGCCTGGCCTTTCATTTGCAATGCATAAAAAAAACATCGATCGATTCATGCCAGGAAAGAAATTGGGTCAAAAAATCCCCTCACAAAAAAAAGCTTCACAGAGGATTTGGAGCAGCTGTTATACATTTTTCGGGAGAAAATCGCTCCTTTATTGATGCGGCGGTGTCATGTAATCCTATCATAAGGTAGGCGTGTAGCGTTCAATTTGTAATTTTGTATCGAACGCTTTGCGTCACCAGTTCTTCAGCGATTCAAACAAAAACTGGCATGCTGGCCCGTTATTACATCGTCCAGGTTTGTTGCAATGAACTACAGCTACCGGAAGTTTCCAAGCGACGCAATCGTCCATTAATAATAATAATAATAATAATACTGTACATTTATATAGCGCCCTTTCTCACAAAGAGCTCAAGGCGCTTTACATGAAAGAAAAATATTACAAGTAACATAAAACATTCATGGCCACTCTTTCTAAAAAAAAACCCTCCCCCCACTCACACTGTCCCTTTTCCACTCTACATATATCCAAAGTGAGCTGACATGGGTGGTGTTGGAGAAAAGGAAGCTGAGAGTACTAATAGATAGGTTTTAAAAAGATGAGTCTTTAGTGATGAGCGAAAATCAGAAATAGAATCAAAAGGTAACCGTCAGAGGAAGAGCGGAGATTTCTTGTGGGAGTGTAAACACTGATAAGGTCAGAAATATAAGTAGGTCCTGCGGAATGGAAAGCAGAATAGCAGAGACACGCAACTTTGTATTTAATTACTGTGCGAAAGTGTAACGTGTGGTACAGAGGTTGGATTAACGTTACGGGGAGATTTTATGGTCCAGCATACTGGGTATTGTAGCCTAAATTATGTATTCGACTGATATGGGACAGAAAGACAATACGACACGGTCAAGTCAGATCCCATCCTTCGAGCTCCAGGAAAGCAGGTTATCAGTACGGAGCGAGAAGCTGAACAAAGTAAAGATTCGAAGAAACAACGTCAAAAAAATCAAGCATGCAACAAACAACGCTTAAAACGCGTGAATAGCCTGTGACGAGGCAGAGCTAAAAATAGGCTGACGAGGCAGAGCTAAAAATAGCCTGTGACGAGGCAGAGCTAAAAATAGCCTGTGACGAGGCAGAGCTAAAAATAGCCTGTGACGAGGCAGAGCTAAAAATAGGCTGACGAGGCAGAGCTAAAAATAGCCTGTGACGAGGCAGAGCTAAAATCTGGTGGACGTGTCAACAATCAGCCAAAGGAATGGCTCTTCAGCACTTAAGGCAGAGAATTCCGCTGATTGGACGAGCAGAACACAGGCCTGGTTGAGGCGATTCAGCGCTGTTCGCAGCGAAATTTGGAGCAAACAGGTATTTGTATTAGTCTGACCTGGTACAGTGTGCCTATGTGACACCGATTGTTCATTTCTGTGGGGAAGTATAAGGAGAGGCACAGAAGTAAGCTGAAAGTTACTGATTCCATGGTTCAAACGTACTGGGTGTCGTAAATTATGTGTTCTGAGGCATGGTGAGTTCGGAAGATAACTATTTTATTATTTCTCAGCGACTTGAGGAAATAAATTTTGTTTGAGTACATTATACATGTTGTCTGTGAGTAACCATTGTATATGTGCAGATTATTTCAGCATTTGCGAGGGCCATGTAGCTGTTTTGTTGGTTTGCTGGACACTTGGTCATTTTTTGCCTGTTAGACTGGTTAACAACAATAGTTTGTCAGGGTAAGAGTACTGTATCATAGTTGTATCAATGTGATCATAGTCATCGTCGTTGTTGTCATCGCCACCACCATCATCATCAACGCCACTCTTTGGAAAGTCTTATGTTGATCAAGACTTCAATCAGTCCACATCACATTTATTGGTTTGCATCGTTTTGTAAAGGATTGTATTGTATCTCATTTTATTTTGCTTCTCGGTTTTATCCACACACATGCGCAAAACAAACTCAGTAGTACACGCATACCCAGCACACACCAACTGTACATTTATTATTTGATTTGTATTGTAATGCATTGTGTAGTAGTATCACATTTCCTTCCATTGAGTCGTTTTATGTATGTATGTTTTTTTTTTGTTTTTTGTTTTTTTCCACGCAAGCAAATCTAGAAGTGCACACGTACTTCTCGCTGTATCGTTCCAGGACGCGTGCACCCAGACTGACATAACCATGGACTCGATGCTGGTGACCATCCCGCGCTCCTTCATGCCGGCCATGCAGGACACGCCGTCCCCGGGCAGCGAGCGTGCTCTGGTGCGGCGCAACTCCACCACCTCGCTGGTGGACCGCGTGGTGCATCGCGCCATCAGCATGGACAGCCTCAGCCGGAGTTACCTCCCGCAGCAGCACGGCACCTGGCGGGGCTACGCCGCCATGTTGGGCATGCACATCTTGCAGCAAGTGCTGCACACTTGATTGGGGTGGGCTGGAGCGGAGTTGTTCTCGTCTAATTATGATACCACCTGCAGTGAAGAAGACGTTTTAAAGCGAACGAATGAACGGGTTGCTCTCCTCGAATACGAGTTTCACTTAACACTGAGAGAAAAGAGGTTAAAGTGAAGAACGAACTACTCACTCTCGTCTGATAAATAGCCAACCAGTCACAGTGAAAAGACGTTAATGTTATGAATGAACGAACGAGCTGCTCTTGTCTAATAATAACCCACCACTCACAGTGAAAAGACTAAGTGATGAGCGAACGAATGAGGTACTCTTGTCTCATTCTATCTAGCCACTTATAGTTAAAAGGCGTCAAAAAAAAAAAAAAAAAAAAAGAATCAACGAACGAGTTGTCCCCGTCTGCAACCACTTTGAGTGTAAAGGAGTTAAAGTAACGAAAGAACGAACGAGCGGCTCTCGTCTATTAATAACCAACCACGCACAGTGAAAAGACTTTTAAGTAACGAGCGAACGAATGAGTTGCTCTGGTCTCATCGTATCCAACCAATTATAGTGAAAAGGCATTAAAGTAAAGAACGAATGAACAAGTTATTCTCGTCTAATGATAACCTACTGCTTACAGTTATAAGACGTTAAAATAATGAATAAACGAACGAACGGGTTGGTCAGTCTCGTTTGATAGTAGACTACCATTCACCGTAAAAAAGACTTCAAAGTTAAGAACGAACGAGTTGCTCTCGTGAAATAATAAGCTGCTACTTGCAGTGAGAAGAGGTTAGAGTAAAGAACGAACGAACGAACGAGTTGCTCTCATCGTATTATACCACTCAGTGAAAAAGACGTGAATTTAAAATGAAGAAAGAATGAACGAGTTATGGCTGGCTTTGCTGTTTGCAAGGCTGGTTAGATGTTTCAGGTTTTAAAGTGAGCGGTTGTGATAATTGGTAGTGACGTTTGCTGTTCGGAATGTTCGATGCCATTTGGGATACTGTCACAGGGTCTGAGAATTCATTCTCTTTTTTGCCAGTCTCGCCGAAACGTTCTTGCGGGGAACGTAATTGGTGGCCTACGTCTGCCGACGGATCTCCTTTAAGTCTGATAACAGCTGAACATCGTGTCACCGTCGTCTTCGTTTCGTGGGCTGCATCTCCGTGGCTGTCTGTCGTTACTATCAGTGTTTTTTTTGTTTTTTGTTGTTTTTTTTTGTTTGTTTTAAACATGTTATATATATATATATATATATATATATATATATATATATATATATATATATATTCTTATGTATATGACCTTTCCCATTCGCTTTTTAGGTATCATATACTTCAGTACCTTGTGTATGTTTATATCAGTAGGTTAGTGTATGTCTAACCAACTGAATCCTAAAATGGACTGCACTATATCTAACTCTGGCATGTAATCTTCTCCGTCTGTACATGCACAAAAAGATTAGCTGATCTGTACACGTATAGGCTAATTTTCACTGGGGCGGTTTTAAAATGTACCCCTCTCCCTCTCCACCACCCCACGCCACTCCCTTCTCCTCCTGTTAATATACCAGTCAATGCTGGGATTCGAATCTACGACGTCGGGATGGAAATTCAACGCTCTGACTATCGTCACTGGTTCCATGAATCTTGCTTTGGACACCGGACATATGGCGAAACAATTCTGCTAGGTGTTTTTTTTGTTGTTGTTTTTTTTGTTTTTTTTTCCAGTCCGGGTAAAAAACAACACTCAAGTTCTTTTGGTTATTCACTCCGACTGAATGCTTCATCACAAGTCTCTCATGTTTTTAATTCTGTCTGGATATATAGATTGCTATGCATTTCACCTACAGTATTAACATGTCCAGATCTGAAGTCTTGGCTGATAATGTGTATAATGCCTTCATCAAGCTAATGTCTGAAAGGTCTTAATAGGAGAGAATTGGGAGTAGGGGGTGTTGGCATTTGGGAACGATTCTCCATAATTTTT
Organism: Babylonia areolata; assembly: GCF_041734735.1. NCBI lineage: Eukaryota > Metazoa > Mollusca > Gastropoda > Neogastropoda > Buccinidae > Babylonia > Babylonia areolata. The sequence goes on from NC_134877.1 coordinate 49,838,753, forward strand.
TTTTTCCATTATTAGACTTTTTTTCTCCATGCCAATAAGCATTAGGCGGACAGTTTGATAAGTGGGGTATTGGCGTAGGTTCGGCAATTAGGTGGCCGTGTAAAGTTCAGGCAAAGCTTTGTCATTTTTTTCGATCACTCTTCACGACACTTCAGCTCTGCTGTATTCTCCATGGTCACATGCATTTATTGTGTCAAGTCCATGATCTTTCGTGCTGCTCCCAGACAAATCTGTAACGAAGACGACAGCAGTTAACACGGGTGGGTAAGTCTTGTCTACATTCCTGTCGGTGGAAATTTCTTCCATCTTAGGATGCAGGAAAAACATGCTCTTTTGCCCGACCCCTTTGTCAGGGGGACAAAGAGTATTTTCCCCCTTCACCCAGCCATTCATACCCTCATCTGTTTTGATGTAGGTTTCGTTTTGTTTCTTTTTCTGATACGAAAACAGTTGTGACAAAAAAAGATTAGATATACATTACAACACATCGTAACGCTGCAACGCAACGCAAGGCTAGGCGACGCTAGGCTATGCTATGCTATGCTATGCTAGCCTAAAACCAACAGTAAATGAATAAATGATGTATTGATAAATGAATAAGCTCATAGACGAGCACCGAACAATGAAGCATTACAGTCATGCTCCGGATCGCGTGAATCAGTCATTTCTTTCTTTTGTTGCTCATATTTCTTCTTCTTCTTCTTCTTCTTCTTCTTCTTTCTCATTCATGATGTAGTTGTTCCACTATCTACGGCTTGTGCCAGACGGTCCGTAGAATACATTTCCACGCGGAGCCATGGCTTAAAACTGCCATTTCACACACTGTATGAGACGGCTTCCATATTCATAGGCCTGCCCCCATTTCGCGGTCCAGAGACACCTGTCCAGTATGATCTCCAATACATGTCTGCTCGGTCTTAATGCGTGAAAAGAATCATTCAGTGTACGCGTATATCAATATGCCTGCAATAATTTGTGGTATTGTCTCTCTCCATGTCTGCCCTGGCGTCCGTCTCTCTCTCTCTCTCTGTCTGTCTCTGTCTCTCACTCTCTCTGTGTGTCTCTCTCTCTATTTCTGTGTGTGTGTGTGTGTGTGTGTGTGTGTGTGTGTGTGTGTGTGCTCGCGTGCGCGCGTACAGTTACTTGTAATACATATATAGCATTAATGTTGTTACACTTTCAAATAGTCAAATCTGGTCATCTGTAATTATGTGCGTGTTCATGACTTAACTTGACAAGACAGACCGCATTCTGAAATGGTTGTGTTCACCAGCTGATGCAATCATGTCTTACTTTCATTTTCACTTCCATAATTTGGACTGTCCAGTTATGGTATTGTTTAATCAAAACGCATTATTGCAACCTTATATATATATATATATATATATATATATATATATATATATATATATATATATATATATATATATATACGAGGGTCATTCAATAAATAAGGTGAATTTTTCGGTATAAGGACTTCTAATACAGATAGAAGCTTACTTTTAAAAAAAATTTCAACGTAGTCTCTCAGCACTGTCACACACTTTTCCCATCTGTGCACAAGCTTCCGTATTCCCTCAGCGTAAAAATCTTTGGACTGATGTCTCAGCCAGTCGCTCACAACACTTTTGACTTCATCGTCACTTTCAAACTTCGTGCCTCTCGTGAACGCTTTCAAGGGACCAAACAGGTGAAAGTCTGAAGGGGCAAGGTCTGGGCTGTAAGGGGGATGAGGGAGCAGTTCCCAGCCCAGCTCGTTGATGGTCTGCACCGTTCGGGCTGCTGTGTGAGGCCTTGCATCTTTGGCACCCACCGGCAGCTGACCTTCGAGTAGCCAAGGTCATCATGGACAATTTTGTGTGCTGTCCCAACAGATAAGCTCAAAGTCCTTGCAATGTCATCCACTGTCACCCTTCTGTCAGACTGAATGAGGTCATTGACTGATTCGATCACCTCAGGAGACCTCACTTCTGTAGGCCTTCCAGGCCTGTCTTCATCCTCAACACTGCTCCGTCCTTCTTTAAACAATTTAGCCCACTTGTAGACATTTTTTCGGCTGAAACATGTGGCACCATACAGTTGACATTCTCCTATGAATTTCAACTGGTTTGCACCCTTCAGCAACCAAAAACTTGATAACTGACCACTGTTCAATCCTGGAGCATGCTTCTTGGTCGGCCATCTTTGTTAATCGCCAAAACTCTCAAAGTTTTTTTTAATCTGCAAAACAAATTAAATCCATGTGAAAAAGAAGTAAAAAACAAAACAAAAGAAAAACAAAACAAAAAGTAAGCTTCTATCTGTATTAGAAGTCCTTATACCGAAAAATTCACCTTATTTATTGAATGACCCTCGTATATATATATATATATATATATATATATATATATATATATATATATATATATATATATACACATGTAGGTATGTGATATTTAAGCTTATATGTATTACCTGATCGTGTTGACTATCAAAATCAAAGATCGTCATGATATGCTGATGCAATCACATTGTGCTTTTAAAAGATATTTTGAGGTATGTTGCTAAATTTTGGGTTTTCTTTGTCAGCACAACGTTAGTTATAAATCTACATTATGTAGTTACAAATACGTAGTTATAAATCGACATTATGTAGTTAGAAATACCTTGTATTTATCAGTACTGATAATTTACAATCCATTGTGGTTCGTCATTCTCTTCTTTAATCACTAGTAGGAGATCTTGTATGTTTTCTGAGTCCAAATCGTATTTGGTGAGCTGATCTCACTGGAAGGTGCAAGAGATATGTGTGTCACGATATTCACCCAAAGTACATGTAGATAATTAGGCTAGAAGGTAGCTCAGAAAACGATAAGTATATGGATTAAATTTCTCTCTCTCTTCCTACCTACCTCCCTTCCTCTCTCGCTTTCTCTCACTATCTGTGTGTGTGTGTGTGTGTGTGTGTGTGTGTGTGTGTGTGTGTGTGTGTGTGTGTGTTTGTTTGTTTGCTTACGTGCTTGCTTTCGTGTAGTGTGTAGGTAGCTGGTAAAACAGATGTAATGAAAGGTAGGCAGGAAGGAAGGAACATTTATAGTTAGCTTGCCAACAAGGCAGACTGCTAGGTAGCTTGAGAGATCGAAATGGGCAGAAAAGATGGTTAAGACATAGAAAACAGATACTGCAAAGAATGTAATATGGGAACAATCGGGGATGATTTTCATTTTGTTTTAGGATATATCCAAAAATGATATGATTGGAAATAGTCTGATACCATGTAAATGTCGACCACATTCGAAAATTGTCCGAGTTTTGCAATTTACTTTGTGCTGGGAATAAAACACAATATGATTTCGGTAAGTTCACAAGGCTTGAGAAGGGTGTGTAACTTATCCTGACATATATGACTCTATGCTACTGAAGGTTGATATTTTCTTTTAGATAGTAATGATAATAATGATGATAATGATAATAATAATAATGATAATGCAAGTAATGATAGAAATAATGCTAATGATGATAATAACAATAATGCTAATACTACTACTACTAATAATAATGATAATCATTTCTATAATTATCAAAAGTTTAGTGTGTTTTAATGCTCTGTTTTGTTTTTACACTAATGGATTGAAGTTTTGATTCAGTATGTATGTATTGGCATTGTATTCTCCACATTCCAAAAGGGGAGAAAGGATTTAATTTCTTTGAACCTTTAAATCTCTTGGTGGTTAGCCTGGAAGAACAGACTAAGTTTCATTCGACGTTCAGTACAGAGGGTGGTTTTTGTTTATTCATAAAAAAAATTGGATTTTTTTCTTTACATTACTCATCCCAGTTAAAATACGCTTGTGCACTCAGTTTTGATTCAGTTTGATGTGTGATGTAAGATAAAACCCAAACGTGGTTTTGGTTTGGATTTGGAGTTGAAACGGTAAGCCTATTTGTTCAGTTTTAATATCTGTTGTGTGATATTCTTTTGGATCCTATGAACATTCAGGTTGTTGTTCTTGTGGAAAGTGAATAGATATTTTTCGGGTTGTTAACGGCGACCAGATCTGGTAAATTTTCAAATCATTGGACGCTCTTCAAATAATGAATGGTGCTGTGTTTTGGGTTATGCTTAGTAGTCATTGTGCGTGCAATTTTGTACTCGCTGGTTAATTCTTTGTAGTTTCAATGTTTTTTCAAATGATTCTGATATACATTTGTTCTCTCTCTCTCTCTCTCTCTCTGAAACAGTCAAAATGTAGTCATCAAAGTCTGAAAATAATGTTTTGCTGAGTGCAGAGGTGGCAATTTGCTTTAATCGTCAAACACAAACTCTCTTCCACACTGTATCATTTAAAAAAAAATTATGTCAGCCATCAGCCCTGAAATGGCCCCTGTTGCAGGTCGGCTGGGCTATAATCAACATGTGATTTTTTCAACCAAGGTCTTCAAATTTTTTTCTCTTGACACAGATTTGAGTGGCCAAAGTTGAGAGATTCTTGGTTTTTGTGTGCGCTTTTTGTTTGTTTGTTGTTTTTCGTTCCATTATAACGCAGATGCAAAACGATTGTTGTGCAGTGGACAGTGTATTACAGGTAAAATCTGTAAAAGCTAAGACGATCATTGATTTTGAATAGAGACAGAGAAGGAGAGAGGGAGAGAGAGAAACAAAGAGTTATGATTTTTTTTTTCTCTCTCTGTCTTCCCCCCCCCCCCCCCCACTCTCTCTCTCTCTCTCTCGCACACACACACACACACACACACAGAGAACGCACGCACGCACATACGCACACACACGCGCGGCGCTTACGAACGCTCCATTACTACCACCACCACAACAAAAGCCGCGACCACATCCACTTCCACCGCCCGCTTTCAATAACAATAGGTCCTGTTCTGTCGATACCAGTCTGCTGCTGATAACATGACAGTCTCTCTCTCTCTCTCTCTCTCTCTCTCTCTCAATGTGATTTCACCAGTTTGGCCTTTAGTTACATGGATATGCATCCTGACACGTGTGTGATAAAAATTTCTGTTTATCAGTATGTTTCGATTTCCACGGTGATTGTGTGTGTGTGTGTGTGTGTGTGTGTGTGTGTGTGTGTGTGTGTGTGTGTCCTTTTTCAATAGCTGACCTTGTTTCCAACTTTATTTGTGAAAAAAGATACCCTTTATTTGTGAAAAACAACAACCGCACTTTATTCTATATGTTGTGATGCCTTTTTTCTATCTCTCGGTGTTGTTGACATCTCGTAAATATCTTGTTGACATGTGTGAAAAAATAAAATGTTTTATACTGTTTTCACTTTCTTTCATATCTTTATATCAGATACTATATGCTTTACTTGATTGTTAAAATGAAGTGAATAAATGGTTGCATAAAAGTGTTGACAAGTGCTGGAAATGTTCTTTGTTTTAAGCCGTAGCTGTGTGTATTCAGTTCTGACATTACACTGACGAAGTACATTTAGTTTCTGTTGTGCAGTAGTTTGTTCGATTTCCGTTTTGACTTTATATTTATTTTAATCAAAAGACACTGAAACAAAATGTCTTTGAATGGTATGTTGTCTTTGAATGGTGTATATATATATATATATATATATATATATATATATATGTATGTATAATTATATATGTATATATATACCTGTGATCTAAATTTGCGAATAGTGATAATTTCACGATAAGCTTGGAATGAAATTATCGTATTTGAATATTGTTGATAGTGTGTGTGTGTGTGTGTGTGTGTGTGTGTGTGTGTGTGTTTCATTTACCATGCTGCTGTTTATTTCTTTCTTTTTTTCAGATCTGCCGTCGACAGTGTGCATCAAGATCATGTTGATTTTTGTTGTTGTTGTTGTTGAAAGGCATTGGAATAAAATGTATTTACTCCATGTGTGTGTGTGTGTGTTACGGAGGAAGGTTGGATAGTGTGTGTGCAGTTCCATTGAATCGGAATAAAATGTCCAAATACAGTTCTCTAATTGTCCAGCTGGTGTACGGTTTTGAAAAAAAATGTTTATTTATTTATTTATTTACATTATTATTACTTTTAATTCTTTAAAAGTAAAAGTCTAGATTTTCTTTTCTGTCTATTATTCCTTCTTTTTTCTCTCTCTCTCTTTTTTCTTCTTCTTTTTTTTATTTTTATTTTTATTTTTTTTACCCCAAAGAAGCCTTTTGATGGTTCGAAAACCAGCGTATTGTGAAATTTTTCCGGTGAACGGTTAATGTTGTCGAGGGTGTAAATGAAAATGAATGTTGACTGTGTACTGATTTATAATACTGTTAACGCGGTTTGGATATTTCGAGTTTTCTACTGTCTGTGATTAAAATCCTCGTTGTGTCTTTTCCCCCCACCCCCATTTCTGTCTCTCAGTCCTGCCTGCTTGCCTTTCACTTGCATTTTTGTTTATTCGTGTTTAAAAAAAATTTTTTTTTTTGGTTAAATTTTTTTCTTTAATCAGTGTTGTTTTCGTATTTGTGTGTGTGTATAATTGTTTGCGTACTGTGATTTATATGACCAGTGTTAAAATAATTCCTTTGTATATTTCCACTTTTTTTTATTTGAACACGTCTGGATGTCTACAATACGTTTTTAGTTGTACTCGTTTGTTTGTTTGTCTTTTCCTGTGTTGTGTAGGCGGGATAGAAAACAAGAAAGTTTATATTGCGCTTATTCCTTTTCCCTTCGCTAAACAAGACTTTGTTCATTTGTTCTCCTCTCTCTCTCTCTCATTCTCTGTACCCCTATCCTTCTAAGTGTAGAAAAAAAATTACCTGTAAATTACGACTACACGCTTTGAATACTATTTCAAACACGTTACCTGTAATTGCTCTACCTCTATTTCAGTACACCATTTGTAATTTTGACTGTCCGATTTCATAGCAGAAGGGCAGAGCTGAACACAAGATAAGGCCTAAGGCGATTATCATGTTGTTCCGTATGATGCTCAGCAACCTTCAAAATCCAATGCCAAAGTCATATACCATTCTGTAATATATGACTTACTCCCCCCCCTTTTTTTTCATAATATGACTAATGACTACCCACCATCAGCATCCTTTTATTTTATTTTCTCAATATCCACCCCCCACATACGCCCCCCTCCCACTTCCCACCTCCCACCCACCCCACGTCCGACTCCATACCCACTCTCCATAACCGTTATGTCAGCGTATGTGTGTGTCTTGAAAGGAATGAATGCGAACGTGTCCAATCACCTTCTGGGAACGGACAAAGCAGCGAGAAAGACGAAGGAGAAGACAGGAAACCACGCCGATGTTGTGTGTGACGGCTTATGTGTATGAACAATGTTGACCGAATGTTTCCATACAATGATGATTACCTATGACCGGCTTCTTTGCTGGCTGTGCGTTCGGTGATTTCGGGCGATGATTTTCTGTAGTCCCCTCGTTGCTTCATGTGTCTCTTGAATACTTCGTCTTGATGGTTATAGAGTATGGAGGCTCTTTCTCACTCCCTCTTTGTCTCTCTCTTTCTGTCTCATCATCTGCCATCCTCCTTCCTTCTCTGTCTGTCTGTCTCGTAGTATATTACAGTATGTAGAAATACAGTGTGACGTCGACTCCAACTGGGACCGTCTCCCTGCTCAGTTCAGGTGGATCACGTCATTAGTGTCATCATCATTGTTATCATTAGTGTCGTCATAAGTGTCATTATGTCACCACCATTTCCCTAACTTCTATGTGTCATTTTGTCACCATCCTTTCCCTAACTTCTAAGTTTCATTATGTCACCATCCTTTCCCTAACTTCTAAGTGTCATTATGTCACACCCTTTCCCTAACCTCAGGTGGGTCACTTCAGTTAGTGTAATAAAAAAACTATAATTGTCAACTAAGTACAACTCTCTCTCTCTCCGTCTGTCTGTCTCTCTCTAACACACACACACACATGCTGAAAACATTTCCCACATCCAGCATCTTATCACAACTCATAAAATCACGTCCCGGCACTTCCGTCTAATAAGTTGGAAATTCGACTCACGGTTACAAAGCCCCTCCCCATCCCTCCGCCCACTGACCCTCCTCGCCCCCTGCCCCCCCGCCCCTCCAATCACCTTAGTCCTGGTGGTGTCAAGTGTTGTGTAAGATACGTCCCGCCCGTCCACCCCACCCCCACCCCCCCTCCCCCGCCCCTCCTGCTCTCTTTCACTCTTTTAGATGGTTATGCTATCGATCCGTATCCACCAAAATATCAAAGACCCTATATTGGATATATTAGTATGTAGTGTCTTTGAGAATGATCTTATTACCTCAGGTGGGTGTCGATGTTTTTAAGTGAACTCACTATCCTCAGGTCTGTGTTCATAAAATCGCCGCTTCAGAAAATAAAAATAAAAACCTGTTGGGAAATTTTGTCTTCGTTATTTACTTCAAAGTAAAAGGAGCTGGTAAAAGGCTAGACCTGCAAATTATATTTGCCATCCCTCACACTCATCCATTCTCGTGCCCCTCACCTCACTCCCCATCTCCCTCCAATCTCCCCACTCATCCGTCTACCTCCCCGTCTCCTTTCTCCTCTCCCTTTCTCATTCACTCAACAAAAGGCTTACCATAAGATGAGACCTGTGACATAAGTTTCAGAGACCCAACTGTAATCGAGTGACATATTTTTCCACGGTTCATGATTTTTAGTCTGTTGTTTTTCTTGGTTGTTCGAAAAAAAAAGTATGTCAAATTATTGGTGTATGTATGTGATGTGTGTAGTTATGTCACAGTTAATCATTTTTAGTTAATTATTTCTCTTGATTGCTACACACACACATACACACTTTTTAATTATTAGTGTAAATGTGAATGTGTTTATTGCATATTTGTAATTGTATCACAGCCTGTGTTCATATGTTCAGAAGCTCATTACGTGCTGATTTCTTTGTGATTTATTGATGGACAAATATACAATGAATATCGTTATTGACTTCTTTCCTGTATGTATTTATGTGTGTGTGTGTGTGTGTGTGTGTGTGTGTGTGTGTGTGCGTGCGTGCGTGTGTTATGATAAATGTGTGGTATAAATCTTGTTCTCTAATCATGAAGATAGTGGTAACATAATACAAAGTTGATTTCATCCTTAATTTGTTCTTTACCAAATGGTCAGATTTCATCTTTCTCGTAACTATGTCGGGAACTGTGTACAGCAGTTCCGACATCCCCAATCAAACTTTTGTCAGTGCATATTTCAAATATATTCATACAAGTTTCGACGGTTGGAAGTGCCTTAATTTTTCCATAAAATTTGATCTATCACTTGTATTTATTTGTTCTTCCCACTGCTGCCACTTGACATCAGTGAGTCTTTGCTGAATGTGCTAATGAAAACTTCCATGCACCTTACTGTCTGATAACCCAAACATACAAAGAATACACACACACACACACACACACACACACACACACACACACACATGAAGTGTTACGAACTTTTATTGCCCAGCTGGTTTTTCTTTTTTCATTCAGTAACAACAGTGATTTGTAAGCTTTGGATGGTAATCTGTTTTCATCAATTGGAAATAATCTAAAACAATATTTTACGCTCCGAACAGCAGCATTGATTCAGATAGGAAACCTTCCCAGTTTTTCATATAAGAAATCTAAATCGTTTCATGCTGACACCAAGGTATCTTTTCTAATGCAAATAGTTTGAAGTACTTTCTCAGTCACTGATGATTTAGTTTCAAAAACCCATAATTCAGCTCCATGGTTGACCACTGGCTGGACATGAGTATCAAACAATTTAACATATACATTCAGTAAAGGTATTGTTAAGTTTATCCAACTTAAGACTTAACTTACAAATGTTGTAATCTGTTATCACCACATTTCACTCTAGCTTTACCACTATCGTAAATGTTCCTTGTGTATCTAATATGCTTCCCATTTCTACAATTTTTCAAAAGAATTGGCCACAGTAATTTTCTTGAAACCGAAGTAGACGCTTTCTCAAAACTTAAGAAAGCTACGTATATTTTCTTGTTATGCAAAACTTTTTTTTTTCTTCTTTTTTTTTGGGGGGGGGGCGGAGTGGGGGGGAGGGGGGGTATAAGTGCAGACAACATAAACATTATGGTCAATAGCAGAGTGATCCCTCTTGGAACCAGATTGGTATTCCACTGTAGTATCATATCGATCAACCCATTCTTGTAATCGATTATTCCTTATAACACTATAAAAGGTTGCTGCTAGTGTCACATAAAAATATTCCTCTATAACTGCTACGATATCGTTCCAATTACCCTTCTTTAAAAGATGAACAATGATACATTCCATTCTGACTGTACTAATCCGGGTACCGACCCGTATAAAAAAAAAAGGACATTGAACGTTTTCAATTTCCATATAGCGGAAAGTACCTCCTTATTTGAAATTGGTCCACCTAAAAACATCATTGTGATTTAGCACGCTGTCAGAGAGTTAATTTTTCTTCTTCTTTGATCTGGTACACTTTGAAAATGACGTAACCACTGGTCCACACATATCATTTTTAGGATGAAATGTTGATCTGAGTGATGTTTTGAGAAACAGTATTTTCAGCGAGATTGTATCTTGACGTTTACTGCTATATTCCTGAATCTAGTTATTCGTACCACATTACGTGTATTGTTAATGTGGTATGAGCCACAAATGAATGCACATCATCATCATCATCATTATTATGATTATTACAAGTGAGCTAGTCAGCTTATCTAATTTCAGGTTTCCACAGATACCAGTAAAAAGAAGACAGCGCACAGATTAGATGGTTCAGAACGCATTTATCGAACGAACCTGGAATGTCTTTTTTTACCCACCACACAGGAACATACACTGCCAAATATATATGTGGTAGTGTGGACTGAAGTTCCGATTACCTCCTGTTTTGTTGTGTTGTAGATTATTGAGGTAAAAAGATTTAGAATTTAAATTTTTATTATTAATGCTTTTCTTTTTAATTTATTAACCAAGAATATTTGTAATATTGATGAGTGTAGTATGTGGCACATCTGCTGTGCACATGGCCACGAACGATGTATCGCGCATGCGCTTTAAGCGTTCGTGTTCGACCGGCCAAAACAACTCATGATTCCATCCATGTCTATCCTAAGATTATACTAGATCGCAAAAGAACAAACTGGTGTTCCTGTCTGATGTTGGGTACGCAAGTGTCGCGTGCAACAGTGTAGCGTTGAAAAAAAAAGAAGGAATTTGGGTCAACTTGACCCCTCGAATACGTCATGATTTTTGCTGTTTGCTTTGTTTTTTCTTGTTCCCTTCTTTCTTTCTTTATTTCTATGCGTGCGTGCACATGTGCGTGTGTACGCGCGAATGAGCGTGTGCTCCTTCCCTCCCTCTAGTCAGCTCAGGTTGATGTTTTCTTTTTCTCGTGCATGCATATCTGCCGGTTGTTTAGCTCAACTACAAGTTTGATAAGGACAATTCATACGGAATCTACCTCGACGGGTCAGATCAACTGGGGAAGAACAGTGTGTTTTGCGGGCTTCGCGCCGACGGCCAAGAGTTTCACTTCGACTTGGCTCTAAACACGAACCTGTTGTCCGACGATTTTGTTGTGGGGTACTGGGGCGGAAATGGAAGCATGCATCGCAGCAAGGAATTGTGGGACCGGAAGAAGGGAAGGACCAACGGTCGTCAACGCCGCACTAGTCACTGTGGGGCTGTTCCTGCTCCATTCGTTTTGGAGTGAGGGGTTGTTGTTTTTTTTACAGATTCAGTTCGGGTTTGGGGCCTCCAGTGCCACTACATTTCCTGGGTCCATGTCCGACCAGGAGGTCTGGAATTACGTCCTAGTTCCAGGGATTTAATCTCCCGTATTATTTTTTTTTCACGAGCTCTTGAGGTGAGTCAGGTTAGAAGGGTGAAGAATGCTAGTTTTGTTGTTATTTTTCTATAGACAGGGAGCGACCGTTGACATATATTTCAGGTTTTTGGTGTTGTTGTTATTATTGCATTTGAGATACATACTTTAATTTCAGTGCAGTGTGCCCCTGCTAATTCTTGTGGATTCTGATTTATGTATATCTGTGTGCACACATTCTGTTATTGGTTTTGTTTTGTTTTTTTACGGTTGTATTAAGGCGTTCAGCTGTACATGTGAGTGTGTGCGAAACCCCTCTGTGTGTCTGCTTTAGCACATGTACTGTTTTTTGTTTTTTTTAATTTTTGCTTGACTCTTGACTCGAGTCTTTTTACAGCTCTGAAGAGTGGTCCGCCGTTGTCCTGGACATCCACATCCTTCCCTGCACCCGTGATACCCTGAGACTGTCACAGGGGTGTCCCCAACGTATACAACAATCGCCGCTTTACACCCCCCTGTCTACAGAAAGACTAGAACTCCCAGTGGTTGCCTGCATCGTGCGTTGTTTGTGACAAGGACCTGTGTGTTCGGAACTAATGCGAGTCGTACATGGACGGTAGAGGATGCGTGTGTATGTGTGAGGGCAGTGCATAAGAGGGGTGAGTGTACGTGTTCGAGCGAATGTGATTTACTCATTTATTTTTCCCTCATTCCCACTTACGATGTGGCGATTTGAATTAGCGGGTTAGTAAGTTTGGGGAGTGGAGGGGGGATTAAGGGAAATAGTTAGGCCCCACTGCTGTTTTGGTTGTCAGTATATCCGTGTGAGTGAGTGAATAAAGTGTGGTATTATGTACAAATTCTTGGTGTTGGCTGCATTTAATTGAGCGTGCGAGGATCCGGAGACCCATTTTTCTTAAATTTTCTTTTATTAGATTGCGCGGGGCCTGTCGGGTTGTAGGTGGGTCCTCAACCTCGACCGGTCACGTGACAGCAAGCAATGACACATGGTGGCAGCGGTAAAGCGGTCCACAGTGCAATACATCGAAGATAGAAATAATGACTGTGAAAACCGTGGACTGTGATTGTGAAGGTACGTAGATTTTATCTCAGTATCTGATCGACATAGCATTGTTGGAGCAGCATTGTATTTGCGATGTCTTTCAAACCGCCTTCAGCGTTCGACTTTTCTGCGCCAGAGCAGTGGCCGACATGGCGACAGCGCTTCCAAAGATATCATACATGCACGGAACTTTCAAAAAAAAATCATTAGATATCCAAGTATCATCCCTTATCTATAGTATGGGACCAGAAGCAGAGAAAATTTACGCAACTTTCGAAATTACTCCTGCTACAACATTTGATGATGTGATCAAACTTTTCAATGAACATTTCACACCAAAAGTGAACGTAATACACGAACGTGCAGTATTTCACCAATGTACTCAACTTCAGGGAGAAAACGTAGAGACCTACATTTGTGTCCTCTACTATCTCGCAGAACATGCAGAATTTCAAGACAAGGAATCAGCTATCCGTGGTAGGCTTGTTGTAGGCTTACTAGATAGGGAGCTATCAGAAAAGTTACAACTCCAAGCCACACTGACACTCAAAGAGGCTACTCAGATAGCACGTCAGCATGAACTAGTAAAGCAGCAGTTGTCTGCTCAGCGCCCATCATCTTCACACGTAGATACAGTCCACGGACAGCGTGGTTCTAGGCGAGGCGGTCATGGTGGTTACCAGGGCCGCGCCCATGGCAACAGTGGTGGGCCTCGACACGGCAGCAACCCACATTGTGGTACGAGTGGCAAACATAGAGGTTATCACGGTCATCACTCTGCTTCACGGGGAGGCAGAGGAGGTGGATACAGTAACAAATGCAATAGATGTGGTAGGATTCTCATCAAGGAAATGACTGTCCAGCCAAAGGAAAAACATGTCGCAGTTGTGGAAAACTCAATCATTTCTCTCTTGTGTGCCGCAGTAGACCAAAACAAACTGACACAGTAGAGGAGGCAACATCTGACAACACATTCTTCTTGGGAGCTGTAGAAACTAATGTTCCTCCATGGTATGCAAAACCAGACATTTGTGACTCAGTCTGTCAATTCAAGACTGACACAGGAGCAGACATTTCTATTATGTCACGTAGCCAGTATGACAAGCTTCATTTGGCACCACCACTCACCACAACAAAAGCTGTCTTGAAGTCACCAGGTGGTGTTCTGAAACAGTAGACCAGTTCAAAGCCCAAGCCAAGCTGCATGGCACAGACAACCCTTTGTCTCTGAATATCGTCGTTGTCAACAGTGAGATGGACAATCTCTTGAGTCGGAGTGTGTCCCTTGCGCTCAGCCTCATCAAACGTGTAGAGAGTGTGGAACAGGAATTTTCCAAAACACACTGGATGGACCACCCATTGATTGCCAACCTGTGAAGGTAACATTGAAGGAAGGTGCACAGCCTTATAGCATAACAGCTGCATGACGCGTTCCAATTCCTCTCCTCGAGAAAGTGAAAGCGGAGCTAGAAAAGATGAAGAAACTACGGATCATTGAGGAGATCACAACCCCAACCAACTGGTGTGCCCCAATGGTGCCAGTCCAGAAGAAGAATGGCAGTATACGTATCTGTACAGACTTTAACTAAATGAAGCAGTGAAACGAGAGAGGTACATCCTACCAACGATGGATGACCTACTTCACAAGCTCAGCGGCTCCAAGGTCTTCAGTAAACTTGATGCAACTTCAGGATTCTGGCAGCTACCACTCGACAGTGAGAATGCAAAACTCACTACGTTCATCACTCCAAGTGGTAGATTCTTTACAAGAGACTTCCTTTTGGAATTTCATCAGCCCCAGAAATATTCCAAAGAACTGTAGAAGGGATCCTGGGAGGCATGCAGAATGTTTTGTGTTACTTCGACGACATCCTCGTCTTCAGTGAGGATACAAGTACACACGAGAAACACCTGGATGATGTGCTACAGAAACTTCACTCTCATCATCTGAAACTGAACAAAGAGAAGTCGGAACTGAGAAAGTCTGAGATAGAATTCTTGGGTCACCTGATCAGTGGGAATGGAGTGAAACCTGATCCAGCCAAGATAGCAGCACTTATGGACATGCCTGACCCAAAGAATGTTCAGGAACTGCAAAGAATGTTGGGCCTGATCAACTTCCTGGGCAGATACATCCCAGATCTGTCCTCAACACTGCGCCCAGTCACCCAGCTGTTGGAGAAGGACAGGATGCGGACGTGGGGTGGACCACAGCAAGAAGCCCTACATAGGGTTAAGATAGCACTGACTTCAGCACCAGTCCTTGCTTTCTTCGACCTCACCAAGCCAGCAACAGTCAGCAATGATGCCAGCAGTTACGGTATCAGAGGTGTTCTACTCCAAGAACATGATGGAGTCCAGAGACCTGTAGCCTACTGCTCACGCACCCTGACACCAGCAGAACGTTCATATGCACAAATAGAAAAGGAGTGCCCAGCTGCTGTCTGGTCATGTGAAAAGTTCTCAAGGTACCTTGTGGGACTTGAATCCTTCAAACTCCAAACTGACCACAAGCCCCTTGTCCCCTTGATCAACACAAAGGACCTTCAAGACACACCCTTGCGTTGTCAACGTCTTCTCATGAGGCTGATGAGGTTTAGCCCTCATGCAGTATATGCCCCCAGCAAAGACCTTGTAATAGCAGACACCTTGTCTTGCGGCCCCATATCTCAGCAGGATGATTTTCAGCAAGTTCGACAAGACATCGAAGCTCACAACAGACAAGCACCTGGAAGAGATCAGCAGAGAAACAAGCCATGACAGAGTGTTTAGCGCAGCAGTGCAATACACGGCAACGGGATGGCCAGCTTATCCGACTGACGTAGGCCCAGAACTCCAAGAACTATACGCTGTGAGGAACAAGCTAAGTGTTCACAATGGCCTACTCATCAAAGGAACCCGGATTGTTATACCAACTTCACTGTGAGCCAGTATCCTTGACCTCATTCATGCAGGACACCTCGGCATCCAGAAATGTCGAGAAAGAGCAAACTCATCAGTCTGGTGGCCAGGACTCAACAAAGAAATTGTGAACAAAGTCCAGCAATGTGCTCATTGTGAGGTCAGGCAGCCATCGCAAAGAAGGGAACCACTCCAGCCTACCCCTCTCCCAGAACGACCATTCCAGATGGTAGGAACTGACATCTGCGAGGTGAAAGGACAACAATACTTTGTCTTGTTTGACTACTTCTCCAGATATATTGAGATAGCACATCTCCCAAATGTGGCATCATCAACTGTCATTGCAAGACTGAAAAACATCTTCGCCCATCATGGCATTCCAGAAACTGTGGTATCTGACAATGGGAGACAGTTTACGTCATCTGAATTCCAAACATTCACAAAACAGTGGAATTTCACACATTGCACCAGCAGTCCTTACTTCCCTGTTTCCAATGGAGAAGCAGAGAGAGCCGTTCAAACAACAAAACATATCCTGGAGCAAGAGGACCCATTCCTGGCTCTCCTGACATATCGTGCAACGCTGTCGCGTGCGACAGTGTAGTGTTGAAAAAAAAGAAGGAAATTTTGGTCAACTTGACTCTAAACACGAACCTGTTGTCCAACGACTTTGTGGTGGAGTACTGGGGCGGAAACGGAAGCGTGCATCGCAGCAAGAATTGTGGGACTGCGATTATTCCGGAACGAGCACAGGGCCAACTCTCACCAATGCCGCACTAGCAACTGTGTGGGGCTGTTCCTGCTCCATTCATTTTGGAGTGAGGAAGTGATTCGGTTCGGGTTTGGGGCCTCCAGTGCCACTACGTTTCCTGGGTCCGTGTCCGACCAGGAGGTCTGGAACTACGTTCAAGTTCCAGGGATTTAATCTCCCTTATGTTTTTCCCTCACAAGCTCTTGAGGTGAGTCAGGTTGGAAGAGTGAAATGCTAGTTTTGTTGTTGTTTTTCTATAGACAGGGAGTGGCCACTGATATGTATTTCAGGTTTTTTGGTGTTGTTGTTATTGCTGCATTTAAAATATATACTTTAATTTCAGTGCAGTATGGCCCTGCCAATCCTTGTGGATTCAGATTTATGTATATCTGTGTGCACACATATTCTGTTATTGTTTTTTTGTAAACAGTTGTATTAAGGCATTCAGCTGTACGTGTGAGTGTGTGCGAAACCTCTCTGTGTGTCTGCTTTAGCACATACATTGTTTTTCTTGTGCTTGACTCTTGAGTCTCTTTACAGCTCCAAAGAGTGTTCCGACGAGTCCTGCACGTTCCCCGGGTGTTAAGGTCATCTTGGACTCACGCAATCCACCTTCCCTAGCCTCTGCCGTTGTCCTGGACACCCGCAGCCTTCCCTGCGCCTGTGAATTCCCTGAGACTGTCACAGGGGTGTCCCCGACGTACATGAAGATCGCCGCTTTACATGCCCTGTCTACAGAAGGACTAGGACTCTCAGTGGTCGCCGGCATCGTGGGTTGTCTGTGGCAAGGACCCTTGTGTTCAGAACCAATGCGAGCCGTACATGGACGGTAGAGGATGTGTGTGCATGTGTGAGAGCAGTGCACAAGAGGGGTGAGTGTGTGTTTTCGAGCAAATGTGATTTACTCATTTATTTTTCTCTCATTCCCACTTATGATGTGGCGATTTGTATTAGCGGGTTAGTAAGTTTGGGGAGTGGAGGGGGGATTAAGGGAAATAGTTTAGGCCTCACTGCTGTTTCGGTTGTCAGTATATCTGTGTGAGTGAGTGAATAAAGTTTGGTATTGTGTATAAATTCTTGGTGTTGGCTGCATTTAATTGAGCGTGCGAGGATCCGGAGACCCATTTTTCTTAAATTTTCTTTTATTAGATTGTGCAGGGCCTGTCGGGTTGTAGGTGGGTCCTCAACCTCGACCGGTCACGTGACAAACGCCCATGGGTCCAACACGAGTGAGTCCAGCAGAGCTTGCCATGGGACGTTGACTGAGGACGACGCTGCCCACCCTGCAGACAAACCTTGATCCTCAGCAGTACGACAGAGATGTCATCAAGGAAAATGATGCAAAGCAAAGATGAACAATAAGACCTACTATGACAGACGCCACGGGGCACAGACACTGCCAGAGCTTTGTGCAGGCGACCCAGTCTTCCAGGAGTTAGACCATGAGTCCAAGTGGTCTAACCCAGCAACAGTTTTGAGCCAGGTTGCTCCTCGCTCATACTTGGTGCAGACCGAGTCAGGTGCACAGTACAGGCGAAACCGCAGACACCTTCACCTATCCCAGTCCTTTCCTGTGACCTCGAGTCCCAGAGGTGACATTCCTCTTTCAGTCCCATGTCATCCAGTCCCCAGTGTCCTGCCTACCAATCCACCTGACCCTGGACCCAGTCCAAGCATGCAGAGGTATCCAGGCAGCCCTGTCCTAGGACGACCCCAGGCAGACCAGATGCCGCTCCAGCCTGGTTCACCTTCACCTCCTGCCTGGAGTACCAGCCAGTCCAGCCCAGCAGGCCAGACTACCCAGCCAGCAGTATCAACGACATCGCCAGTGAGTCTGGTCCGAACGACCAAGAGCGGGCGTGCAGTCATCCTCCCTGCCCGTTACAGAGACAGCTAGTGCAACGTTAACCACTGCACAAGATTTCTCCCCCTCGGTTATTCAAAAACTGTAATACTTAATTGTTGGCACATTTCGAGAGTGCACTTTTGTCCATCTTCTGGGGGGAGATGTAGTATGTGGCACATCTGTTGTGCACATGGCTACGAACGATGTATCGCGCATGCGCTTTAAGCGTTCGTGTTCGACCGGCCAAAACAATTCATGATTCCATCCATGTCTATCCTAAGATTATACTAGATCGCAAAAGAACAAACTGTGTTCCTGTCTGATGTTGGGTACGCAAGCAATGACACAATGGGTATTTTAATTTTATTTTTAGGATTATTTTTGTTATATGAATAATTTTATGGATTATACTTTAAATTTGATGTGAATAGTCCGATTTTAGTTTTTAAAAAGACGCCAAGAAGCCGCCATGTTCTGCACCCTGCAGTAGTTTAGCCTGTTGCTTTTTAAGAGGTGCGGCGGCAGTGGGTTTCTTTTTTTTTTTTTAAGGTTTTTTTAAGGGTTTTTTTAGGGGGTTTTTTTGTATTATTTTTTAGAGGGATTTTGATTTGGAGTAGGAACAGCAAAATGTGGGTTTAGTAGGTGTTAAGATTAGGATTTGCCAAATTTTGGGACCGGGTTTTGTTAATAGGAGGACAGGAAAATTTGTAGTTTTTTTGGTTGTAGTTTTTGTTTGTGAAATAATTGTGGGAGAAGTTAGAGGTGCATAGTTGTGTGCTCTTGGTTGTTTTTTTTTTTTTTTTTTTTTTTTTGTGTTGTTGGTTTTTTTCCCCATTGTCCACCCCATAAGCCCCTTCTAAAATACTCCTTGATTAATAAATGGTTGTTAAAGCAATCTGTTATAATTTGTGTATTGTTAGTGAGGCTGTATATTTGTTTTGTAAATTTTTGTATGGTGTCCTGATTAGACTGTATGACTGGGTGTTGATATTGTTGTTTGTCATATCTGTGTGTTGTTCTGTATAACTCTAGTCAAGTGAATGAGTTGTGGGTGTGGTGGGATCCTGCAAATTATAAATTTAATGTGAGCAGCTAAGCCTTCATGTATTTTGTAAGGGAAATAACCCCTGGGTTTTATTTATTTATATATTAAATACTTATTTTATTCTTCTTCTTTTTTATTTGCAATTTAATCTCTTTTCCATTTTTGATATTTATTGACATATTTTATTTGATTTCATTTTATCTTATTTTATTTTTTATTCTATTTTGTTTTGTTTTTGTTTTTGGCTCACACTGCCACATTTAGCATGTAGATCTAAATCTGAATCTATCTTGGCCTACGTAATATCAGAATGGCCCCACCTAATCTGGGGTGAACCCTGCGATCGGCAGGCCTACCAGTATAAACTGAATGTCTGTGCAGTCAATACTCAAGAGCAAACCCGTCAACAAGAAGCAAAACTGTTCAGAAAAGGGAGGACAACAGCTAGGCCTAGTGTTTGCTAAAGCTCTGCTTTTTATTTCCAACGTTAGCCTACACGATTATTTTCCCAACTCTGTAGTGTTCCGTCAACGGTACGGTAATATTGTCATTCTTTCTCTCGTAGATGTTTCTCACCCGATCCCTTCTGGCTCAGCCCTAGATGTGATCCAGCACGGAGACCAAAGGATTTAAAGAATCACGATATTATTTTTTCCTCCTTCTCCTCTCTCTTTCTCGTTCGCTGTCTCTCTCTCTCTAACTCAATCCCTCTCTACAATAAATCTGAGATGTATGTTGTGAACTGTGACCGATTTTGAGGGATATATCGTTTTCTACGAAATTAAGTTTTAGTCATGCATGTAATGATTTAGCAAGCAGAGGAAAACGGTGTGCATTCAGTATTTTTGTAATTTATACAAACCTAAGAATAAATCGATTAAATTACTCTTAACACTGATCAGAGCCAACCAATTCTAATGTATGGCGCAGAAATATGGTTTGGAAAATGCCACATCAGTGGTAGATAGTGATCACTTATTTTTGTCTTAAAAAACATATCATGGTTTAAGTACGAGAACACGAAATGATTTTGTTTATGGTGATTTTAACAGATTTCTCCCTAACTCTAAATTCCTTTAATTGTTGCATCAGATACCGGGTAAAGTTGACAAGAAAAACACCATATGATTTGAGTGTGCTAAAGCGGACGTGCACCCCCCCCCCCCCCCCCAATGCCCCACTACAGACGCCAAAACACCAACATGCCCACACAGAAATAGAATTTTTACAACACATTTAATGTATGTAATTATGTAACTGTATGAATGTATATATATATATATATAATACTAACAAAAAGCACATAAATATTTAGAAGGAACAACAGAAGTATTCTTATTTCCTTCAACAAAGTATCCAAAGGATACTGATGGGTATGGCCACACGGTCAATTACTAAAGAAGCACTTCAAGTTTACTCGGGAGCCCCTCATCTCAACCCCACTCCTACCAACATTTAAACGCAGATAACCAACATTAAACACAGGTAAGCATCATTTCAGTCCAACACTTTCTCTCTTACTCTCCACAAGTGAGTATCATGTATATGTGCGAGTATGTGAGTGTATGCGAATATGAAGTTGACCAAGTTTCAATTATTATCACACGCACACAAATAAATAAAAATATAGGTTACTGAAGCACAAATGTCATGAGTGAAATATGAACAGGAGTCCTTAGGAGCAGAAAAAAAAATTGAGGCACTGAACTGACTTTCCCTTTTGAACATGGACATATCACTGTCAAACATGGAAAAGTGAAATCCTTGAATACGCTGGCGGGCTGAAGTAGTAGTCCTCCGAACGAGCGTCAGTTGCAACGTTGGCGCACCCGTCGCTGGTACCATGAGGCGGGTGGTCTGGAACCACCATATAACTATATACTTTCCACATAAGTAGCAGCAACCAGCTAGGAGTACATCAAAAGACGCATAGGGAACCCAAAGCAATTGATGAGTAAGAAATAGTTCAAGACAGATCTATAAACATCATTACAAGAAACAATATAGGTCATCATTTTCTTTTCAGACTGAAACTCAATTTACTTTTTTTTCCCCAACAACCAACAAAAAAAAAAAAAAAAAAAAAAAAAAATCATTTACTATTTGTTACCTGCATCTTTCTGGACATCCCACCGCTTCAATACCATAAGGATAGATAGGGCAGGATAGATTAACAATTTTCTCTCCCTTTTTTTCTCTTTTTTTTTCCATTGTATAAATTGTATAACTGATGTCACAAAAAATACAATTTACCATATTATCTACCATACACCGCAGTATTTAGTTATTTAACATTATCATTATACACATACATACACATGTACATAATATATATATATATATAGATATAGATATCTATATATATATAGGCCTATAACATTGCAAAATAACTCATTGCCATCCCACGGCATCTTGCTGGACGCACCACATAAATATTTGGATATCCAACAAAGATGGTCCTTCACATGTACAAGGAAATATATCTTATTATCTTCCTTCCATTCAAACGAGTGAAAATACAACTATTGCCTAGACAAACAACGACGTGAAATATTCCCGTCCAATTGTCAAATTCCCTCCATAATATTGACTTCTCACAACCAAAAATTCTTCTGTATTAAAATCATCTTTAATTAAAGCATGGAAAATTGTAACATCTGCACATGTCACAAAAAATAAATTTTTACATAAATGTTGTGGAAATCACTGATGTACAATAATAAACAAGAGACAGACAATACTAAAGCAATGTTAAAGGACGAAACACGGAGAACAAAAACCAAACAAGACAAATCAAAAGCTGTTGAATTCAAAAGCTCCTACCTAAAAATAATGTGAGCTGGAGACCAGCGAAGATCCAACGCCACGAAGACGAACACGGACGGAGCCTCTTGGTTAGAACAACGTCCAGGAAAACTTCGACCAGACGACAAAAAAAAGTGCAACCACTAGCCTACCCACAGCGAGTTGTGTGAAAAAACAACTAAAGGTGCCTAACACAGAAACGAAAATGCTGATATTCCCATCTGGCGGACACTTGGTCGTCTACAGAGGGAAAACAGAACAAAAAACAACCAAACAACTGCAGCAGCCGAACGCCGCTCTCCTCACGACCTTCTCCAAGGACACTCTCCCCGATATCCGTTTGACGCCTACGTCATTCTACAAATACGTCATACACCAAAACTTTAAGACAAACGTAATACATAAATTGTGTCACAAAACATTGTTGCACAACCATGGCACGCCTCTGGCACTACGACCAATTACAAAGAGAAACACGCATGATAAAAAGCCTGAGCACAAACAATGACAACACACCCGCCTCAAAAATAAATCCCAGCGGTACACTGCACCCGCCAACTTCGCCTGCCGAAAAGGGAACGATACAGATTCAAACCCCCATCTGAACAAAAAAATATATAACAAAATACTGCAAGCTCTTGGTCGTCCTTGACATCGAGTGATAGATTTGATTTGTACAAAGCTTACAGTTGTATTCATTTAGTAAACAGTTATCTTCTATCTAATATGGACCGACATCTGTGATTTATTTTCACAAGATTTAAATTGAGTATTTCTGGAATAAACAGGTACCGCTATAAAAATGCATGTAATTCAGAGACCTCGTGTCCCCTGTGTGAGTAATCAACTGAAAACGAAGTTCATTTTGTGTTGCTGTGTCCTGCTTTGAGTGATCCAAGTTTGAAACTTGTTCAAAAATTTTTTTTTAGTATCCATGTTTGTTTAGACTCTGTTTATTGATGGCATCTCCTGATGATGGTATTATGCGTAATCTGGCATGGTATCTATACAGAGTTTTAAGTTTAGAGAAACGGTATTGTCTTAATTTCTATTAGCTGGAGTGCAGACGCTAACAGTGACATTTGCAAAATCTGTTATCGCCCCTTGCTCATATGGGGTATGGCCTTAAATGAATAAATAATCTGAATCTGAATTTCTCTTTGTGATGTTGCATAATTCAATTATACTTCAACGGAAAAAAAAGAATTACACTACAAGTACACGAAAATGTTTGTGCTCTTATGGATTTTCTTATGTCTGGGATAATCAGGATGTTAAAAATGTTTCATGGTTTATATATATATATATATATATATATATATATATATATATATATATATAAAGAGTTTTAAACAAAGAATTGTTGACTGCAGTTGGCAAGACCGGCACAATCACATTCAGAATAGTGACAGATCTGTGATGTGTAAACTGACAAATAATATGGAACCATACATTCAGATTGAAATGAACAGATACGTAAAGTGTGCTTTGACCAAATTTATGATTGGTGTGTCAGACATTGCCTGTCACAGCTTTAGATTTAGTGAAAGAAGATCTAGCAAAGCGTTGTGTCGTTTATGCCATGATTACGAAGAAGATGAAATTCATTTTATGATTTATTGTCCTTGTCTTCATGACTTGTGGTTGAAATATATCCAGCCTACGTTTTATAATAACCCATGCCGCTTTACATTCAACTTCCTTTTTTCATCCAGGAATGAAACTGTATTGTGCAATGTGGCTTCATACATTTACAATGCCTTAAAAAGATTGCGTACTGCTATAACTTAACTAGATTACAGTAATGATATGAATTGTCCATTATAATAATCATCTCAAGCTCTTATATATATTTAGCACTGTAATTTTGGTTAACTATAATTGTTTGATTGGTATATAGTATATGACTTTTCCTTTCAGTTAGGGGCTAAGGCCTAACTCTGAATAAACCATTTCGTTTCGTTTCGTTCGTTTCGTTTCGTTTCGTTTCGTTTCTCTCTCTCTCTCTCTCTCTCTCTTGGAGAGAATAGAAGACAGTATATAGAGCTGAGGGATGACTCCGTGCAGCAAGTCACTGCAAAGAGCCCGAGACAGCCTTTGACGTATTTCATTTGTTCTGGTTTAAAAAGCCGAGTTTAGCAAATCTAACATTTAAAATAAAAAATAACGTTGTACCAGTTTTTTAATGCAGAAAAAATAGAAATAATGATGGCTTGACTGTTTTGTCTAAGGCCGAAGCAAGGCGTCTGATGATTTTTTTTTGTTTTGTTTTTGTTTTGTTTTACTTGTTGCGGTTTTTTTTTTCTACGTCATCAAATGGACGAACACGTCACTGGCGAGACGTAGGTTTAGTTTTGCTGAGTTTTTGCTGTCATTTTCCCGGCAAAAGTCTTTCTATTCGGAGTCTCCACGGTAAGGTCACAGCACGTAAGTTTTCAAATTCCGTACTTCAGATATTTTTTATTCGTGACTGGATTGAACTGAAAGAAGAGTAATGGTGAATTGGTATCAGCCAGCTTCTGACCAACTGTTTTTCTGGACAAAACTGAGTTAACCAGATTCTGATATTGACTGACTTGGCTGTCCACGTGGATACTTTTGTGCTTAGATCTGTAAATAGAGCTGGAAAAAAGCGAAATTGGGAAGAATCAGAACTAAAGAAACCAGAAATGTTGAACATGGTGAGTGATCAATAGAACTGAGATAAATCCAGACATAATTTCACGTTTGCAACGGGGTCGCTCCATGTAGGTCTGGTCCGCACAAAGAGCTAGCTACCAGCGATTTGTTCTTTGGCATGAAGGTACCGATACAATGTGATGTAGATGCTAAACGTATGTCACGAATGCCATAACTGCATGTATGCAATTAGAGATATAACAGTCTCTGTAAATTTGGTTCGTATTAACCTCAGACACAGTATTGGGCCTATCATAGTTTCAAGCAGGGTAGAAGTTCAGATCCGGCAGGTATAGATCTAGATTCAACGCTGAAGTCTCAAGTCTTGTGAAAACTGTTGGCGATCATTGTGCCCGACTGAATTATTAGGCTGTAACCCCAGCCGTCACCCCTGTTCTCCCGCCTGTGCCCCCCGCCCCAGCCGGGATTAAAGGAACGCAAAATGAAGACAAATGGTGAAGCCAATATGAGGAGAGAGAGAGGTGGGGGAGAGGGGGCGGGGGGGGGGGGGGGGGGGGGGGGGGGGGGGGGGGTGGTGGAAGAAGAAGAAGATTGGACCTCGAAATCAATTTTCTATTAGATATTCTTGAGTCGAGTTCTCATTAAGTGAATAAGTGATCCGTGCACACACACACACACACACACACACACACACACGCACGCACGCACGCACGTACGCACACACACCATCACGCACGTACGCACACACACCATTTCAACGAGCAGTGGATTTGATCAGTTAACTTTCCGAATAAAAGAATAAAAAGCGAGTGAAAAAATGTTGATCCACATTTCCTATTTCCTTTAAAGAAAGAATGTTAAATCTTTTTTTTTTTTATATAATTTTTTTAAGCGATCAGAAGGGATAACCCAATATGCGTTAAACGTCCTAACAAACACAGACATTTAATAATCATCTGCAATAACATTAGTAACAAGAGAGGCAAGGCCTTCAAGACTCACTTGTGATACACTTAAAAAAAAATCTAATCGTTAACATGTGTTCTGTATTTGTTATCATAAAGCTTCGCGTTAAAAAAAAAAAAAAAGAAAAAGACAAAAAAAAAGTCCTAACCAGATTCGAATTAAGTCCCCTAGCATTAATTACAGACTAATTTCCCTTTTTTACTATCTGCACCAAAACGTTTGCAAATAAATAAAACTTCCATGCTTAGCAAAAGAAGTTCCTGTTTGAACAAAAAATGATAATAATGACTGCTCTTGTTGTTGGGTCAGAATATCAGATCAAAGTGCCAAGTTTAGAGAATACAAAAAATATAAATATAACAGTAAATGCAGTTTGCATGTAATTAGGCTTCATTTTTTATTTCTTTTGTGCCCATCCCAGAGGTGCAATATTGTTTTAAACAAGATGACTGGAAAGAACTGAATTTTTCATATTTTTATGCCTAATTTTGTGTCAACTGACAAAGTATTTGCAGAGAAAATGTCAATGTTAAAGTTTACCACGGACACACACACACACACACACACATACACACACACACACACACACACACACACACACACATACACACATACACACACAACCGAACACAGGGTTAAAACATAGACTCACTTTGTTTACACAAGTGAGTCAACAACAACCAAAAAGGAAATCAACGCAACGCAGTCACACATTACTGGCACAACAAATGGACTGCATTGGAAAGAGCTCAGCAGATTCAAGTCCTGCTATTGAGGGATAAGTCGAAATATTTGTGGTTTCCGAAACGCCTTTCCCCAATCCTACTCTTTACCCTCCAACTCCTTTTCCAGCCCACTGCTACATGCTTGTGGCGTCTTCGAAAAGTAATTTTCACCATTGCAGGAGCAAGCGCATTGTTTGCAGGCACTTTTTTTTTGCCTCCGGCAATTAATTTTTCAGTTGAATACTTTGTACCTTTCAGTTTTAAGCAATACAGCAACATAACCAGGTTTGTCTATATATATATATATATATATATATATATATTTGTTTGTTTGCCACATTCGAATGAGGTATAATTTTAGTAGTTTCGAAGGGTTTACGCTTTCCATTCACTTTTGAGATAGTGACCTTAAAAAGATACATAAAAAGTGATTGGCTGAACATTAATCACAAGCTTGCATATTTATGTAGAACTGAAGACTATTATCTTATAAGCTAAAATTTGGCTGAAACGTGTATTCATATTCACATGCACGTGCGTGCGTACACAGACAGTCCCACAGACAGACAGAAACACACACAGACACACACATCTACACACACATCCAAACACACACACGCGCGCGCGCGCGCAGACACACACAGACACACACACACTTCACTTACTGCACTACTTCTTTCAGCTACATTGATTTGACCAGAACAAAGAGAGCGGAAACCATGGAAGGAGACCGTTCCCTAGACACAATTGACAATGCAAGCTCTTTCAAACAAGAAGCAGTGAGAGAAGGAGGAGAACAGGTGGTGTGCACATACACACCTGTAAAAGAGCCGGTCGGACCAGCCAACGGTGACCAATCAGATATCTTCACCCGATCCGCCAGACACAACGCTGCAGGGACAGGCAGCAGCCTCCAAATGCCCAGCTCTGCATCTAGGTCTGCTGAAACTGACCTGGCTCACAATATCCAAAACGAGCCTCGGCCGGAGAAAGAAGGGGAACCAGCAGCAAGTCTGACTGATTCCAAAGAGATGAAGAGTAAAACGCAAATGTTAGATAGTGAGAAGAATTGGAGTGGGGAAAAGAAACATGCTGTTGATCAAAAAGATGATAATGGAAGTAATGAAAAGAGTTCTGGTGCTGTGAAGAATAATGCGTTCACTAGCAGTCCTGACAAGAAGCAAGACAGCACAGCC
Organism: Babylonia areolata; assembly: GCF_041734735.1. Taxonomy (NCBI): domain Eukaryota; kingdom Metazoa; phylum Mollusca; class Gastropoda; order Neogastropoda; family Buccinidae; genus Babylonia; species Babylonia areolata. The sequence continues at coordinate 49,866,478 of NC_134877.1, forward strand.
TCTTCAGCAGAAGAGGCGCGCACACAAAGTCTACAATCAAACAAAAACATCAATGGCTCTTTCACCGAGGCTGCTTCACAAAGCCCGAAGAAGGAAGAACAAAACCTGACCAACGGGAACCTTGAACGTAACGAAGCCCTTAATGATGAAAACATCAACGAATTTGACTGTGAATACGACGAAGAGGAAAGAAGAAGACGAATTCGACTGAGCCACATCTTAGAATCCAGCTGCATCATTCCTGACAACCGGGAGACAGGAAGAGGGACGACACAGGCAGCAGTGGAGAACGCAGGCACACTGAAAGACCCTGTCAGTCACATGCCTGCTACTGACTACAATATGATCGCAGGGGATGGGCAAAAAAACCACTTGAAAACCAAGGCCTACCAGAATAATAAAACCATCCCCAAGGACCCTGAAACTGAAAGTGATTATCAGGGCCTCAGCATCAGCGGGAACCTGGAGGCTGGAGGGGATGCTGGAGTCACCCCAGGTGTGCCACACTGCGTCAACAAAATACAAGTTTTCAGACACACCGCTGCAGAATACCTGGAAAAACCGCCACCCTTCCGCCAATCTGCGGTGGACAGTGTGCAGATGCATCAGATCATTAAATCCACCGAGAAAATCTCCAAGGGAACGTCCACTCACAAAGGGGAGCTGGTCCTTGAAGCAGACCCACACGTCATCCCCATAAAACCAATCTCCGCCCTGAGCGACATAGGGTCTCAGGAAAGCGAAAGCGCTCTGGATGGCCTGAATGCCATGCCTTTCATCCCGCCCGACTCCGCCCTCCTGTATCAGCCCGAGGTAGGAGTGCTGAAGTCCAAACCTGTCCCTAAGCCCACCCGGGGTAGACGAGGCAGGAGAAGGTCACCCACAGGTTACCGCTCCTTCCTGCCCCACCCGGAGATGCGCTTTCCGGAACAAGCCAGATATGTTTCTGGACCCCAGTACCAAAGGTACATGCTGCCCGAATTTGGCCCCAGCTTGCCTGTTGATTATTGTGAGGTGGTCCCAGGCCATGGCGGGGACTTTGTTGCCTTCCCTTCAGACGCTGGCCGAGAGATGATGGGTGGTGGTGATGAGAGCATCTCTCTGGGTTACCCCAGCAACCGATGGTGCTGCAAAGACGACCTCTTCAAGTTACCGCAATCCTTCTATGGTAGGTGTTCTTTAATCGAAGGTATTAAGAAATGATAGATTGTGGATTTCGTTCTATCTGCCAATGTGTCTGTCTGTCTGTCTGTCTATCAACCTACCTAAGTATACCTGTCCCACCATCAGTTTGCCTGTCTGTCATGTCGGTTGGGATTTTGTTGGGCACTAAAGTTATCCTCCCCTTGTCTGCTCTCTCTGTCTCTCTCTCTGTCTGTCTGTCTCTCTCTGTCTCTCTCTCTCTCTCTCTCTCTCTCTCTCACACACACACAAAAGTAGTGATTTGATTTGACTGTTTTTGATGATGAGTCTATTCACCCTTGGTGTTACTGGACAAAGCAAAAATCATAAAACAACCCCCCACCCCCACATCCCCAATAAACAAAAACAAAACAAAACGAGAGATGGTAGGGTGATGGCAAAATTAGGGTGAGGGCAGGAGTAGGGTGGTGTCAGAGGACTGCAACACTGCAGCAATGTTATTAACTTTGTGACAGCAGTGCACAGATACGTCGGATCGAAGAATAACATTCATAGCAGTGTATGACTGCATGGCATGATACACGTGTATATTGGTCTGGGTTGCGACAGATGGGTCTCTGTCTCTGTCTTTTTCTGCCTCTGCCTCTCGCTATTTCTTTCACACACACACACACACACACACACACACACACACACACACATACATATCGCTATATGCATGTACGCACACACACACATATATAATTATATATATATATATATATATATATATATATATACTAAAATATTTAAAACTTGAAGTGGGAAGATGTTAAACTGGAGACTACCGCACCCTCTGTCCATCACATTCCTTTCTCATTCTCTCTGTCCCCAAACACACCACCCTTCCAAACACCAACCACTCTGAGTCTCCACCTCATCCCATCTCATCCCATCCCACTGGACCCCGTCTCATTCCATTCTACCACATCGCATCTCATCCCATCTTCCATCTCCTCTTCCCATTCTACCCCACCTCATACCATTCCATTCCAACTTATCCCAGTCCCACCCGACCTCATCACATCCCATTTCATTCCATCACATTTCACCCCATCCCATCTAATCTCATCATCTCCTCATCCCATCCCACCTCTCACCTCATGATCCCATCTCATCCCATTACATCTCGCCCCATCTCATCTCACTCATCATCTCATCCCGTCCCACCTCATCACATCCCATCCCAGCCCATCTCACCCCATTCCACCTCATCCAATCATCATCTCTTCTCATCCCCTCTCCTCATCCTGTCCCATCCCATCCCGTCCCACCTCATCACATCCCATCCCATCCCATCTTACCCACTCCACCTCATCCAATCATCATCCCATCTCATCTCATCCCCTCTCCTCATCCTGTCCCATCCCATCCAATCCCACCTCATCACATCACATCCCATCTCACAACATTCCACTTCATCAAATCTCCTCATCCCATTTCATCCCACCCCCTCTCCTCATCCTATCCCATTCCATCCCTTCTCATCCCACCCCATCACATCACCCCATCGCATCCCATATCATCTCCCCATTCCACCCCCTCTCCTCATCCTATCCCATTCCATCCCTTCTCATCCCACCCCATCACATCACCCCATCGCATCCCAACTCATCCCATCCCATATCATCTCCCCATCCCATCCCACCTCATCATATCACATCCCATATCATCTCCCCATTCCATCCCACCTCAAAACATCCCATCCCATATCATCTCCCCATTCCATCCCACCTCAAACATCCCATATCATCTCCCCATCCCATCCCACCTCATCATATCACATCCCATATCATCTCCCCATTCCATCCCACCTCAAAACATCCCATCCCATATCATCTCCCCATTCCATCCCACCTCATCATATCACATCCCATATCATCTCCCCATTCCATCCCACCTCAAAACATCCCATATCATCTCCCTATTCCATCCCACCTCAAAACATCCCATCCCATATCATCTCCCCATTCCATCCCACCTCATCATATCACATCCCATATCATCTCCCCATTCCATCCCACCTCAAAACATCCATCCCATATCATCTCCCCATTCCATCCCACCTCAAAACATCCCATCCCATATCATCTCCCCATTCCATCCCACCTCATCATATCACATCCCATATCATCTCCCCAAATAATCCCACCTCAAAACATCCCATCCCGTATCATCTCCCCATTCCATCCCACCTCATCATATCACATCCCATATCATCTCCCCATTCCATCCCACCTCAAAACATCCCATCCCATATCATCTCCCCATTCCATCCCACCTTAAAACATCCCATCCCATATCATCTCCCCATTCCATCCCACCTCATCATATCACATCCCATATAATCTCCACATTCCATCCCACCTCAAAACATCCCATCCCATATCATCTCCCCATTCCATCCCTTCAACATCCCATCCCATATCATCTCCCCATCCCATCCCACCTCATCACATCTCATCACCCCCATCCCATCACACCTCATCACATCACATCCCGTATCTCTCAACCCATCCCACCTCATCACATCATAATCTCCCTATCTCCCCATCCCATCCCACTCCATCCCATCAACTCTCATCTGTAAAATTCTAACGCCTGTCCCCGCTCACCCCTCCCCCCCCTCCCCGGACCCCACCCCACCCCCTCAACCTCGCTTCCCCCACTCTGTCACACAGCACCAGCTCCTCGCGGCAGGGGCCGGGGCAACGGCAGCAGCGGTGGCAGGGGCCGCCCCCGGGGCCGGCGGGGCAGCGGAGGGGTGAGGCAGTACCTGCAGCACCGCCTGCTGTGGGCCCGCTACACCGGCAGGTCCCAGGAGGCCCTGGACAGGGTGCTCAGCATCATCAACAGCAACTGCAGGTCAGTGAGTGACTGAGTGTGTTGAGTGAGGGACCACTATATTACAGACACACACACACACACACACACACACACACACACACACATCTGCTGACACACACGCACTCACACACGCACACACACACACATGCACACACACTATTTACGCACACACAGACACACAGACACACACACACACGGCACACACACACACATACACGCACGCACACACACACACACACACACACATACAAGCAATACATGTGTTCATGGATGTCAGTTCACACATGTACATTCGTACGGGGAAGCACAAGCACACACACACACACGCGCGCGCGTGTACATTTATACCATACACAAGCGCACAGACAAAAAAATAAGCACATGTGCATACTTACAGGCACTTGCACGAATGCATACAAAGTTGAGGCCCTGACCTTTCTACTTACGTGTGTGTTGTGTATGTGTGTTCATGTGTGTGTGAGTGCGCGTGTGCTTCTGTGCTTGTGTAAAATTTTCTCTGTGTGTGTGTCCCCCAGCCTCCAAGAAGACCTGCCCAAAGAGGTCCCTTCCCCGAGACTGTGCCACAATTGGGGAATGCCGCCGAGCGGTGGAACGCCTGTAGACCCCCACACCCTGAACGTGGCGCCTCCTGACGTGACGGACGGGGCAGCGGGGCTCTACGGGAGGCTGGACGGCCGACTGGGATGTGCCGCGGAGCGTCCCACCCCCTTCCGTGGTGGTGGTGGTGGCGGGGAAGGACCGTGCAGCAGGGGGGAGGAGTCTGTTGACCCCTACGCCATCGCCTCCTCCTCCTCCTCCCCTTACTACGCGGTGCCCCCTCGCGGCAGGGCGGGTGGATTCTCCAGCAACATCAGCAACATGATGACAGGTGCTGTGAGGAGGTGAAGGGAGGGGAGGAGATGGGGATGGTGGGTGGGTGGGGGAATTCAGGGATAGGGGGTGGAAAACAAAACAAAACAAAACAAAAAATGAAACGAACCCAGTAATTTCGCAAATGGTCTAAGGGAGACAACTACCCTGATAGTTTCCAGCAGACGACAATGACGGGTTTCAAAACCCAGCAGACCATGATGACAGTATTTTTGACACTAACGTTTGTCGAGACGCCGTACTGTAGTGAAGAGAAAATCGACAGCTATGGCAAAACTTTGAAAAGGTCTTGGGTAAATGACTCGACTGAAAACTTAACATGTTAAAGTTTAGAAAGAGAAACATTGAGCTATCCATCACTTAATTCGAAGGCAAAAGACATTGCAAACAAACAAACAAAAAGCAACAAAACAAAAACAAAAAACAGCAACAAACAGAACAACAATGTTCCGTTCGTTGCTTTTGCTATCAGAAGTACAAACGATTATTGTCTCGTTGATCTGAAATATGAAATTTCAGTTCTAAGACTGTATAAATCATTATGTGAATTTACTTTGGACAGGTCGATTGATTCTTGTCTACGAGTTAATTTACCAACTGACCGACTGATTGACTTTTGTCGGCATTATCGTCGGTGTTAATGGTTCAGTGAACGTGATGAATGTTCAGTTGCTTATTGCTATCAAAGGCTTTTTGTAGAAAGATCCAGGTGGCAAGGACGACCTTTTGCTCCCGGAACACATCTTCGATGTCTTGGGAGAGATAGGTAGTCTGGTCTTCTGTGCTGCGAAACTGCCTGAAGCCTGCGTGTTTAGGAACCACGATGTTTTCAGTCTCGAGATACCAAAGCAGGCGCTGGTATAACATGATTATCTCTAGTGTCTTGACAAGCTGATTGGTTTGTAACTGGCAGCCTGTTGGCCTTGCCTTTCTTGAGGACGGGGATCATGACGGCTTCACGTCAAACCGGTGCCGTTTTCCCAGCTGTGGTTGAAGACTTCCAGCAGTTTCAGAGTGGCCTTGTTGCCAAGGTGCTTCAACATCTCGTTAGTGATCCTGTCTGGCCCTGGGGATTTCCTGCTTTTTAGCTTCCTCAGAGCCATCTGTAGCTCGTGGAGAGTGAGTGGCTGCTTCATGGGTTTCAAACTGGTGTCTTGATGTGGTCGCTTTCTCTGTTCTCGTCTTGCTTCTCTTTGCTGAGGTGGACTGGCGGTACAGTGCTCTCCATTGTGTAGTTGTCAGCAAAGCGGTTGGCAGCGCGTCTGTCTGTGAGCATCTCTCCTTTCTCTTCCAGTGTATTATTTTGGCCTCTGCTGTCATTGTCATTAAGTTGACCTACAACTTTCCACAGCTTTCCGCTATCTTTCCAAAGGTTTAGCTCAGCTGTTTTCTCTCTCCACAATCTTCTGTACCTGGCTTGGATCTTTGTCTTTGTTTTGAGGAATTTGGCCTTCACCCGTTGGAGTTACAGGTGGTTCTCATTTGACAGATTTCTTTTAATACCCACCGGGCTGTTACACATGACATGACAACCAGCATTCTCCATCTCTCCCTGTTCCTTGACTCTCAGGGTGTCGCTCAGTCTCATGCCTGTACATGTACAGGCATACAAAAGCACCTTCAGTTTTACGCCTTTTCAATTGAACCCCCATCACACTCAGTCCCAACCCCAACACCCACACATACACACAGACTACAACCTAATCTGACACCACCTTTACTTAATTACCAGGTGGCAGCAACAGCAGCACCAGCATTCTGAGTCAGAGCGGGATAGCCAGCAATGCTGTGGTGGATGGAAATGGGTACATTGTGTACCTGAATCAGGATGACAGCACCGAATTCCAGCAGCAATCTCCCATCCCTTTCGTACCCTCAGAAACCAGACTTGGTGACAGAGGTTGGTGTGACTGATTTTGAAGGAAGTATGAACATCCAATTTTTTCTTTATTTTGTGTTTCTTTGAATAGTGAAAAAAAAAAACGAATACAATTTTATTGTTTCTTTTTTCTTTCTTTCTTTCTTTCTTTCTTTTCTTTTTCTTTTTGGTAACATTAAGAAGTATGCTCACAAAATCAGTTTATGTTTTATCCCATGGAAACCCTTTGCTGCGATTTTAGACTAAAATAAGGAATAAAATATATTTCAGTTTAGTCGAGAACAATACTGATCGAACACAACCAAACCTCTTATCAGTTGAACAGTAGTGTATGAAGCGTGAATGTTTTCACCTTGAATTGTATAAACAGTTCACAAAACATGTAACGTGCAGAACTTTTCTTTTTTGTTAAACTTTTTTTTTCCAGTTTGATCATAGACTCGGTGTCTGATAATGATACTGACAATGTTGTGGTCCATATCACCGCACAGGGTCATAGCATGATCGCCACATACTATGACTAATATTGGTTAATGAAAAACGAAGAAGAATGTTTTGCTTCTCTATTTTGAATCTTGAAATTTATTTTGTCACCCCCCACCCCCTACCTCCTGCATCCCCCTTCCCCCTCTTCCTCATTAACTTTTTTTGGGGGGATATACTGTCTGCTGTGTTATAGAAGAAATTATTACAAATGTGAACTGGACAGCAAATTTTTAAATACATATTCAAAATTCACTTTAAAAAAAAAAAAAGGCGATGTTTTCATAACATTTCCCACCGCAGAAGACCTAGCCGCTGCAGTGGACAGAGCTCCTCTACGTAGCAGCGGCATCAAGCTTGAAAATGACGTCAGGAAGACCGAAGATATTACGCAGCCACAGCCTGCATGTGTTGGTGTTGAGGCGAGTTCCATTGTGCCCAACAAAATGGTTGTGGAGGGTATTCCATCTAATTCTAATCTAGCTGGTAAGTAAAAAGAAGGGGGGCTGTAGGACAAATTGATAGCATATAAATTTTGTGCGCACACCCATCTACTTTTCCCTCTCTGTCTCATTCTCATTTACATTGTTTTTTGTCTATAAACAATCGCCAGTGATCTGCATTGTGCATTTTCGTTTGTGAACAGGATCAGCTAAAATGCATTTTTGTGTTGTATAATATTTTTTGTTTTGTTTTGGTTTGTGTGTGTGTGTGTGTCCTATCAATTTGTCGACACTCCAATTGGAGTGAAAGGATAATTGAAACTTGCAAGTGTGCGCATCCTCATTTTACTAAAAGCAAGATGGTGTTTGATTTGTTAGTGTGGTATAAGAAGCCAGTAATAATCTCTGTGTGTCTGATAATGTTAATTTGACAATGACCTATGTTGTAGGCGCAAGTGAATGTATTTGTTGGTTGTACATTTGGATCGTAAACTGTTATTTGATAATAATAATAATAATAATAATGACGATAATCATATTGGCTTAAATACCGTTGCACATGTGTGAGCGCGCACACGTGCGCGCGCGCACACACACACACACACACACATACATACACACACATACCCACCCCCACACATGCCCACCCACACACATGCATGCATGCATGCATACAGAATAATATGTGCATATAGTTGCTGCTGATGCAACTGTTACTGTTATTACTACCATAAGCTCTTACAATTTAGGCATATGTATGTGCACATTTGTGTGTGCATATTCATGCATATATATACTTTGTATTCAGAGATGGGCGCGACTGCTGAAACTGCTGCTGTGGCTGCAATGCCATTGGAAGGTTCGCTGACATCCTCAGTAACAGACGGGTACCCAGAGAAAGAAAACGGCAAGCAAATGACCACTGGTCGGAAAAGAGGCACCCCGAAATGTGTGTTAAAATAAGAGATGGAGGAGGGATAAGGGGAACTGAAATGTGTTCATTTTCATGTGTGCGCGGTGTGTGTGTATGTGTGTGTGTGTGTGTGTGTGTATGTGTACATTGTCTTGTGTGACCAACAGTCTGATGAAGTAACACAGCCACAGGACAGCCAAACAACTAACTGACCAGCAAAGCACCTTCCCAGCCATTTAACAAATTATTGGTTAACTATCATTTTGCCAGTGTTAAAAGCAAAGAATAGTGCAAGGACATTCTTCCATTTTTGTCTTGTCTTTAAGAGGCTGTAAGGCTAAGCCATATCAATAATCATAGATTTGACATCAAATAATTCATTGCTGCACAACTGTGTTATTCTGTATGCAAAAATTTCTATCACATCACGGACAGAAGGACTTGCTGATAATGACTATGAAGACTTGAGTTAGTTTTTTTTTTTTTTTTGTTTTTAATTTAAAGAAAAAAAAAAGAAACACTTGCATTGTTTGTTCCACGGATTCTCACCAGGTGAGACTTTCCAGAACAGAATATGTGGAGATTATATGCAGTGATTCTAGGTTGTTGTTTTTTCAAGTGTTAAATCATTTTATCAAAATCTATGATATTTTGTTTCCTATTTTCATGTTATGCCCTACCCTATCTTATCATATCCTGTGATTTGTCTAACTTTGGCATATCCCACACGTGTATGTTGTTGTGATCTAATTTTTAATGGTTAACTGTGGAGTTTGGTCAGCGAGTTGCAGCAATCCCCAAAACAACTCTGGCACCATGGTCAAGGAATGTAAACAAACGTTCCCTCTCACGCTGATAAGCCACCACTTTGTCCCTGTCTCCCTGGCTCTATCCTTATATGCAGTAACCCTTCTCAGCACTTCCAGACTGACCCTTTGCTTGATCACCTCTCTGTACCGTTGCCTAAGCTGAAACAATACATGTTTCTGGCAGCCACAGAGTTGAAGACCCCAGTGAGCCCAGTCAAGGAGCCCAAGGTATCCAAAAGACACAGCCAAGCCAGTGAAGGGAGGCAGAAGAAGAAAGTGCGGCGCTCTCTGACTTTTTCCTCGCCCATCAAGCAGGAAGAGTGAGTCTTCTCTGCATGCGTGTATTTGTGTGTTTCATGTATATGTTTGAAGATTTCTACTTATCAGTAAATGAATGACTGAAGATTTCTACTTATCAGTAAATGAATGATTGATCAGTGTTTTCATCCACCACACCATGAGCAGAAAATCATTGTTTTCTGCTGCAGTGAAAACGCGTATCAGGGAAAAAGAAAACCTGTCGATTTTGTAAATGTTGATATCTTGATAATTTACTTGCAAGAAAGGAATGTTTTTCTGTTGTTCTGCTTTATTGTTTAAAATGGTTTTTGACTAAAGGCTACGATACTAAGATGCACCTTCCTCACTAACCTCCATCAAAAAGACTGAAGCAGAGATACTTTAGACATGAAAAAAGGTCAGTGGTAGACCTCGCTGAGTAATCAGAAAATCATCAAGCAAATACTTCACAAAAAGTTAACGACCATTTTGTAAAAGCAGGTATGTTTTCATAAAATATCCAGCAAAAAAAAAGGAGATGATTTATGCAAGGTGCCTATATATATGGCTCACGACTATCCTCTCATTGAAAACAAATGGATGTTTCAGGCACACGCGTGCCATGAACAACTTTTGGTTATGAGCGGTGCTCGGTTTATTGGCTGTTTTTCTAGATAGATTTAACATTGCTTAACTATGCCCCCCATGAAAAAAACTATGTAAGTTCCCGTGTGGTCCTAAACTTTTTTTGTGAACCTTTGGCATTAAATCTACTGCTTTGAAATGGTTTTCTTCATATCTTTCAAATCGTCAACTCATGGTTAAAGTATAAAAAAAATGCACCTCTAATGTTATTCTACTTGTGTTTGGTGTCCCTCGGGAATCAGTGTTAGGGCCTATCTTGTTCACTTTGTATACTCAGCCTTTGACATTTTCAAAAGGCATTCATTTGGTTACCACAAATATGCAGATGATACAGAATTACAAAAAGCTGCTCCACCATCTGATTTCAAGGCAGTCATTACTGAATTGGAAGCTTGTGTAGCTGATATAAAAGTATGGATGGACAAAAACAAGCTAAAACTCAATGACGACAAAACTGAACTCTTAGCTGTTGGAGACCGAGCTCGTCTTTATGCAATAAAAAAGGACCCAGTCATATCTGGCCCTGCTTCAGTAGCATTTCAGACATCAGCCAACATCTGGGTGTATATGTTGATCAAACCTTGACTATGAACGACCAAATTTCATTCTTGTGTCGCTCACGTAACTTTCATCTTCGTAGGCTAGCCTCAGCCAGACCATACGTAACAGAGAAAAACTTGGCTCAGTTGGTTTCCTCTTTCGTCCTGTCCAGACTGGATTACCGCAATTCCACTCTTGCAAGTTTACCATCTTCCTCCATCCACAGATTACAGAAAATTTAGAACAATGCTGCACGACTGGTTCTCGTCAAAAAGAAATCTGATCATGTTACACCTCTTCTGAATTGGTTGCATTGGCTTCCTGTTGAGTCCCGCATTCACTATAATTTAGCGACACTCGCCTTCAAACATTTTGACAAGTCTCTTCCACTGTATCTCTCCTCTGTACTGGAAACTTACGAACCGCACAGAACATTAAGATTCAGTTCTGAAAAGCTGCTTATAGTCCCAAGGACTAATCTGAAATGCGCTGGAAATAGTCTTTCAGAGCTCGGGTTTCCCAAGTGTGGAATTCTTACCTTCATCTCTTATAAATTCCTCTGATCTACATTCTTTAACTCTCTCCATACGAACGGCGAAAGAGACGACGTTAACAGCTTTTCACCCCAATTACCATCATCAAAATATTGCAAGCGGAAGGCTCTTATACTGAAGACGTGAATGTTGACAAAGAATACCACAATTCTGACGACGGAAGCTAAAGTTTGGGTCATTCAGACACCCACTGGACATCCGAGGGGTCTGTGTAGAGGAGAAGAAAGGACTGGCCGTACTGAGTGAGTTAAAGTCAGATCTGAAAACATACCATTTTCGTAAGCAGTTTTGTTCTGAGCAGAACAGTTAAACCAAAGTATGTTGGTTAGCAAGTATCTTTGTACAAGTATTTTTGTTATCCTGTTTTGATGCATTGTGTGTTTTATGTAGTTTGGTCTTAGATGTGATGTCCCTTTTCTATCTGGTTATTTTTAATCACGACGTGCGCGCGCGCGCGCGTGTGTGTATATGTGTGTGTGTGTGTGTGAGGGTACGCTGTCCCGGTACGCGTGCGTAAGTGTACATGCGTGTTAGTATGTCCGAACAGAATTCTGTGTTAGAAATATTTCAATGCCTATGCAGTTCTGTTTTAAGTGCAGTTGATATTTGATATTGGCGTGCGCGCACGTGTGTGTGTGTGTGTGCGCGACGCGTGTGTGTTCTATGAAATGCATTTTGTTTTAATCTGAGCCATATTTACTAGATAGCTTTTGATCATCAGATACATTTCTGAAAATGTGCTTTTGATTTATATGAACTCATTGTATATTTTTTTTTATTGGCAGAGAGCTGTCGAAATGTTTTTGAAGGTATGTTTATATTCAACTGGATGGTGTAAGGCGCGTTGAGCAGCATCGGTACTGGATATCGCGCCACAGAAAAAATATTATTATATTATTATTATTATCATTATTAACCATGTATGCAAGCGACACACCCTATGCACAGGACACTGCGGGCCACAGAGAACATCGCCAACGCCCTAACCAACACAAGCCCAGAGGCCGAGGTCTCCGCCACCTGCAGTGTTTCCAGCACCCCTGACTTCCTCCCCTCCTCCACCCCTCTGCCCTCCATCTCTAACCTCCTGCATACCTCCACCAATGCCGGAATCAGCATCAACATACACGTCACCAATGACGCCAACAAGGTGACGACAGTGGGGGGAGTGGCAGTTGAGGGGGTGGGGAGAGAGGTAGGGAAGGAGGTGGGTGGAGGACTTTGAAGGAAGGGAAAGGGTGGGTTTAAAGGGGTTGGAACGATGTGTATGGGTGGTGGTGGGTATGTGTGTATGGAGAGGGGGAGGGGGGGGAGAAGATATATGGGGAAAAAAGTATGAACCACAGGCATACATGTCTTCTGTGTATGTCCGTCGGATGAATTAAGGGAGGGGATTGGAAATAGGCCCTGTGTCTTAGAAAATGTTGTATGCTTTTAGCAAATGGAGACATAAGAGGATACATGAATATCGAAGAAGAAGGGGAGGGGAAGGAGGAGGGGGGAGCAATGTTATTTTGCATTGATGCCCAAAGTGGTGTGAGGAGCGAGTACAGTGTTGTATCTTGCAATATGTATGTGTGGGCGGACATGTTTGTTCTTCTGTCAGTGATGAAGAAAATCTGTGCATATGTTATGCAAGGGTAAAGTCTTAACTGTATGGATGTTTGAGTGAGTGGGCACACTTGCGTGTGTGCAATGGCATGTCTGCGTAAAGCTGTGTTGATGGTTAGGTACAAATTCTTGTGTGTTCCCGTCCGTATTTATAAGAGTGAACATGCAATGTGAGAGAGCAGACTGTGTGTGAATGTGTGTGTGTGTGTGTGTGTGTTTTGCATCTGTGTCTATATTTCAGAGTTGAGTGTGCAGCATTTCTTTGCATGCGCTTCACGTCTCCACAGGTGAACTCACAAGCATGAGTCTTCATATGCTATGTTTGTTGAGGTCTCTCACCCATCTGCATACTCAGTCCCAGACTACCTACCCTCCCTGACTTGGCTCAAACTATTGTAATCATTTTTAACCATTGTTTTCCTCATTGCAGGAGAAAGGGTGTCTATACAATTATTGTCATCCATACAACTCAGTAATCCTTCATCTATTGTAATCCATACTGCTAGTTGTAGTGATTACTAGTTGTAGGGATGACAATAGTAGTAGTGATCCATACAACTAGCATTACAACTATTGTCATCCCTACAACTAATCCCACAACTATTGTAAACTGTACATCTGTGGTAATCCTCCTCATCGCAGGAGAGAGGTGCCTCTATAACTGATGTAACCTCAACAACTGTCATAATCCCTACAACTATCGTAATCCTCCTAATCGCGGGAAAGAGGTGTCTTTAACTGATGCAACCCCTTACAACTATTGTAATCCCTAAAACTGTAGTAACAACTATTGTAGTCCCTAAAACTGTAGTAATCCTCATTGCAGGAGAGGGGTGCCTCTTTGACTGATGTAATTTCTACAACTGTTGTATCCTCATTGAGAGAGAGGTGCCTCTACAACTGTCATAATCACTACAACTATGGCAGTCCTCATTACAGGACAGAGGTGCCCCGCACACCAGCAGTGATGATGTGGGGGCCGGCAGTCGTGTGTTGCCAGGCACGCTGGAGCAGAGCAATAAGACCACTGTCCGGGCAGACATGGTCAGCAGACCTGGTGAAGGTGATTGGAGGTCTTTCTTTTCTTTTTTCTTTTTTTCTATAAATTACACTCATATATCCTCTCTTTCTCTCCGCAAGGCTGAAACAAAACTTTAATGGAAACATAGTGAGAAATGTAACACAGTACACATAGGATTTTTGGAAATAAAAGAAAAAATGTTGGATGAAAAAGTCTGTTCACACAACGTTACGTGTGAATGATTTTCTTGTTCTTTTTTGTATGTTTTTGTTGTTGTTCGTTTTGTTTCTTGTGTTTGCATTGAAAAAATGCCTCTCCAGTCCGTTCCGTTTTTTTGTTGTTGTTTTTTTGCAGCTAGCCTCGACACTTTCTGTGTCTCTTTTTTCATTCAGCAGTCTGTGATTTCCTGTTTGTGCTGTTTTGCTCTGGGATATAGATAGTGATGTTGTAAACACTGTGTTGTTTTACAGGGGTTTTTTTGTGACGGTTTTGATTTAACGTTGTTTAAATTTTTATTCACTTAGGCAGTCCAGATATGGTCCTGAGCGTTTGGCTGGACTCTTTTGTGTCTGTAAATCGCTTAGAGCTTGGTCTCTGATCAAGGGTAGGCGCTGTATAAGTAGTCATATCGTCGTCATCATTAATCAAAATCTTTATTAAAAAGAAAAAGAAAAAAAAGGCCTGTATTATCCTTACAGTGACTCCCCATGTCCATTACCGGGTGCCCCACTACACTGTGGAGTGGCAAGGGACTACCAGCAGGAACCCCCCATATCATCGTCATCATCATCAATCAAAATGTTTATATATATATATATAAAGAAGAAGAAAAAGATGCCTGTGTTATCCTTGCAGCGACTCCCCATGTGCACTACCCGGTGCCCCGCTACACTGTGGAGTGGCACGGGGACTACCACCAAGAACCCCCACCACCAGAGGTGTCCACGGACCAGGCCCGCCGATACCAGGACCACGTGCTGCCCGTGTCTGTGGCCTCCACCACCACCGCCTCCAGGTTCAGGTAGGGCTGCAAGTGCACGTCCTGCTGGTTGTTTTATTGTATTGTTGTTGTTTTTTTTAAGCCTTGGACTTTCAATTAGGGGGTCCCGAGTTCGAATCTCGGTAACGGTGCCTGGTGGGTAAAAGGTGAAGATTTTTCCGATCTCTCAGGTCAACATATGTGCAGATCTGCTTGTGCCTGAACCCCCTTCATGCGTATATGCAAGCAGAAGATCATATAAGCACGTCAAAGATCCTATTATCCATGTCAGTGTTCGGTGGGTTATGGAAGCAAGAACATACCCAACATGCACACCCCCGAAATATCGGAGTATGGCTGCCTACATGGTGGGGTAAAAACTGTCATACACATAAAAGCCAACTCTAGATATGAGTAAACGTGGGATTTGCAGCCAACGACGGAAGAAGAAGTATCATTTTACTCTTTTTGTGACAACAGATTTCTCTGTGTGAAATTCGGGCTGCTTTCCCCAGGAAGAACGTGTCGCTGCACCTAGAGAGCCACACCCCCACCCCCACCCCAAACCCCCTCCCACCTTTTTTTTGTTTTGTTTTTGTTGTTGTTGTTGTTGTTGTCTGCCCGCACTTTAATTCATTTTCCTATCGAAGTGGATTTTTCTACAGAATGTTGCCAGGGACAACTCTTCTGTTGCCATAGGTTCTTTTGCGTGCGCTAACTGCATGCTGCACACGGGACTTCGATTTATCGTCTCATCCGAATGACTAGCCTCCAGACCACCACTCAAGGTCTAGTGGAGGGGGAGGGGGGAAATGCTGGTGACTTTGGGATTCGAACCAGTGCGCTCAGAATCTCTCGCTTCCTAAGCGGACGTGTTACTACTCGGCCAACACTCCACCTATTTTTTGTTTTGTTTCAAGGTTCCCACAGATGTGACCAAACAATTTCCATACTTTTTTTCCATACCTCCTCCAGACCTGACTGAAAATTTTCCATACCAAACATAAAGCCAAACTGAATAAAAACAAATTCATCTGTTACTCCACTGACAAAAGAGATTGACGGAAATATCAGTATTGATGTTCAATTTTCATCACTTTTTGTTTTTTTAGATGCATTAAGATCTTTGTTAAATGGTACTGGTCAAGGGTCTTATTAAATTTCCAAGACTTTTCCATCATTGGAAATAATTCTCTCATTTGTCCAAGAGTTTTCCAGATAAGACATGACCTTGACCTCAAAATTTATAATACATTTATGTTCTGGCCAAAATAAATCCCCCCCTCCCCCCCCCTACCCCCCCGCCAATACACCATGTTGTGACCTTGACTTCACATTTGACCTCTGACTTTGTTCTCATCAAGACCAATCGTGACCATGGCTTCACATTTGATCTCTGACTTTGTTCTCATCATGACCAATCAATATACCAGATTTGAAGAAGATTGTTTGCATATGCCACTGTGTAACCTTGATTTTGAACATCTTTATGGATCATGCACAATACCAAGTTTGATTAAAACTGGAAGTGAGATTTGGATTCTGTCATTAATATCAAGCATTTTTCTACTTTGCCAAAAAATTACCTGTCACCCTTACCTCATCATAAACTGATGAAATGTCTTCAAAGGTCGTATTTATGCCTACCGTCATGCCAAGTTTGGTTCCTGTGCCTCTGGAAGTAGCCGAGAAAATGCCAATATTAAAGTTAACCATGGACACACAGACGTACATCGTGTCATTACAAGAACTCACTTTAACAAACATGAGTGAAAAACTTACGCTGGGACATGGCATATTTTAGGTATGGAAAAAGAATACTTGGAAATTAATCGACCAGTCCAGTTCGCAGTCTTTGTCTTCTTGCTGTTGCTGTGATTCAGATTGACAGTGGAATGGCTCGCATTGTCTTTAACAAGGATTTGTTCTTTCTTCGGTTTCATGCATTTGTATGCTTCAGTTCCCATATTCACTCCATTGATCAAGTGAGCACTTACTATCTGCGTGACTATTTCCGACCAGGGATTTTGATGCCATTGTTTCAGATATTTCTATGCTGTGGATACTTTGCAACAGATTTTTATTTTCATTGCATTTTTCTCCTTTACCAAGATATTTGTTTGTGCACACTTTGAATTTTGCCAGTGCATTACTTTTATTTGCATTATATCCGGCTGTGTATTTAATCATATGCATCGTATTGTTCGAATTATATTTGGCTGTTTATCTAATCATATGGCATAGTATCAACACAGTTGTAGGTTTATTATCTTATGCGTGACATATGCATCATATTACACAGTTGTAGTCCGTGTGTGTGTGTGTGTGTGTGTGTAGATACCCTTACAGGGACCCCAACAGCAGTCACGGCTATTATTCCCAGCAGCGTCCGTTCCCTGTGCCCTCCACCCCTCTCGATCGCTACTACACCTCTGACTTCACCAAAGAGTGGACAGAGGTCTACTCCAGGTATCCCTCAGAGCATTTCCTCTCCAGCTATGAAGCGCAGCACCCCTCCGTGCCTCCTTCCTACCCTGCCGCTCATTGGGGCTCCGAATGGAGCAGGAACCCTGACATGTATGTGGAGCCTTACCAGAAACACCATCCCGGCTCCAGAACTACTGCCTTAGACCCCGACATGCGGGAGATTCCGGACATGCGAGATCTTTCCTACGCCCACTTCCACAGAGCGGCTGCGGCGCCTTACCCGCGAGCCCAGCCAGAATATCTGGAGGAGATGTACACTCAGCACCGCTCTCCTTATGACGGCTATGGAGGTTCTGCCATGGTCGACCATCATGTTAAAGAAAGGCTTGTGGCCACAGTGCCAGAGGGCATCCATGATGCAAGACCCCAGGAAGATTATGATGTGAGTATGGGTTTGTGTAACATTGCAGCAAACACTGGGTTTATATTTCTCTGCATTGGTACTGGAGTATCAGAAACGCTGTTTATATTGGATGCTTTCACAGAGAAAGTTTAAACTGTGTCAGTTTCATTTTCTCAAGGAGGTGTCACTGCTTTCAGATAAATCCAAATACGCTACACTACATGGTAGGCAGATACCTGACAGCATCATAACCCAGCACGCTAGTAAGGCCTCGAGTGCATGCACACATATATATATTTTTTTATTTGTGTACCTATCAGAATGGATTTCTTCTTCAGAATTTTGCCAGAGGACAAAACTTTATGTTGTGTGTAAGCCATTGCACTGCAGACATCAAATCGATAAAAATTATATATATAAGAAAGCTGGAGGAGGGAAAAAAGAAAAAAAGAAAAGTATATTATTATTTGACAGACATTGATAAACTTATTTATGTTTTGTTCTTTTTTTTTTCTTCTTTTTTGTGTGTTGCCATTCCATCTTTAATGTTATCAGTAGCATATCCGAAGACAACCTTAGACTCACAATGCTTGTGTTCACAGTCCCAGCAGTCTGTTAAGAATTAGCATTTTCAGTTGCCATGAGGCATTTCACAAGAGAAGCCCTGCACTGCTGGTGAGTAACTTCAGTGGTATTCGGTGGTGCCTATTCTGATTTCATTGCGTCCGTTTTAGTAAATTAGGGCATTCCTTGTACCAGGAGCACTTTACAGGTAACTTAGTGCCTTTAATAATAATCTTCCTAAACAAAGTTCTTTGTATCCAAGAAGAAAGTTTATACCTGATTATGAATCTTTAAGAACCAGGTTTTGTGCAATGGTTTTCTCAAATTATTTACTTGTCTCTATGGTTTTATCAAATTTAGATATACAGCTCATTTTAAACCCACTTAATTATCAGACATTGAATCCCATTCATAAGCAAAAGAGACAATTCCTAATCAAAGAACCGAGTGCTGCAAAAGCAAGCCTTGTTCATTCATTTGGTGGTGGTGGTCTTTTTGTGTTCCAAGATCTTGTAATGCTGTGCGTCTCCTTATGTGCATGAATGCAGCAATGTGGTCCAAATCTGGAGGCACCTAATTGAGACCAGTGCCTGTGGAGCAATTTTGTCAGTTTGGTATGTGTGAACGGTAGTTCATTCACTATTGTAATAAATAGTTGATTAGTAATCATTTGAAATGGCTGGTATGCCTGTGGATAAGACATTGTTAATAGCCATGTTATCATTTAAAGGATGATTCATCAGTTGTGTTAAAATTTTTTTTAGTCTACTATGGACATCGGCGTGGGACATACACACACACTCATGCGCGCGTGTGCACACACACATGCACAGAGAGGGAGGGGGCGAGGGGAAATGGAGAGAGAACACACTAAGTTTTCTGTACCTGTAGAAACCGTTCAAAAAGACCAATATATGTGTACAATAACGTCTTTTCGTTTAATCCACACAATGTGTGTCTTGATGCAATCATCTGCGAGCAAAATGGTGACAGTTTTGAGTGAGTTCTGTTCATGTCTCCAAGAAGTGTGACCTTTTTAGGTCAAGATATTCATGTTGGGGTTGTGTGTCTTCTCAGGGTCTAACTCTGTTTTCACGTGCTCACGGGTGAGCTGTGCAAGTTGCCAAATGATATGTGTCAACCTCCATTTCTTCGTCGTTTCGCAGAAAACACATAGCCTTATGAGGCTTTTTCATTAAATCCAGGGAACACTGTTCAGACTTTTGATCATGTTATTCTTTTCAACTTTTGGCAGTTGTACAGAGCAGTATTCATACAAAGGAAGTCGAGGTGGAAGTGCTGGGACTGATTGCAAGAAGAGAGTAAAGGAGGCAGACTGAGTCGTGCCTGGGAAGGGTTTGTTATTTACATTCCTTGACAAGATTTATTACTGAAATGGTTATATATCATGGAGGTATTTTTTAGGGTTGCTTCAGTTGTCTGTGCTGACCCAACTCCATAGTTAGCTATACAACAAAACTTGATAACAACTGTCGCTGTGTTGGATAGACCCAGCGACTGCACCGGCCCTGGTCAATGACCAACTGCACGGCAGGGACCCAGGATCTCCAAGAAGGAACTGTGGGCCAGATGGTGCCGGCCGAAGACTCTCCCCCACACCTACAGCCACCAGTGGAATGCAGTGCTCTGGAACCAGAGCACATGGACACCAGTGAGGCTGCCAACCAGCTGCCTGAAGAGATGTAACCTTCCACTGAAGCAATATATTATCTGCCAGCTTAGCTTTGATTTGGTTTAGATTACGTGGTGTAAGAAACAGGTTTTTCTCTGTTTATACCCAGCTGTGTAAAGAGCAACTCTGTTTCAAGGTGTCAATGTGTGCAGACTGATCCACATTTGCTGCACATATGTTGTCTCTGTTTTAACCCAACACACTTATCACTCCTTGAGAGCAACTCAGGCTTAGTCAAGTGTCATGCCATCTGAGCTTTTTCTGAAGTATTAGTATTCATGACAAGATGCTGGTATTAGCAGGACTTACTATAATACTTCAGAATTTTTAAACAGCCTTCTAAAGAGTAAACTCGCACAGCCAACACACAGCTGGGGTTCCAGTCAAGATGACACAGTATATGTTTTTTTCTCCCAGCTGTCAGAAATAACACAAAGTTTTGCAACAGTCCTTAAAAGATTAGTAAACATCTGGTTAAATGTTGGTTCAGACAATATGTTAACTGAACTTCTTCAAAACTTGTTAACAAACTCTATGAAGAGGACATTGAGGATTTTTTCGCATTTGCCCAAAGCTTTGTTGAAGACACTGCTGGCAGCATGTAATTTTACACATTTTATGTTTACATAAAGCTGGCAGCAAACTCTTCCATCAGTGTATCAACTAATTGAACATGCTGCACTTAAATTCATGACATTAACTAAAAACACTATTGATATCAAGATTAATGTACATGGTTACCAATTTTCATAATTCATCATTGGTTCTTCCACCGTCATCCAATTGGAAAACAAATATTTTCAATGATTGTATAAAAGCCATTTTTCAAGTCAATAAAAAATGCTTTGGAAGCCAGTGCCAGTGTTATTGAGACAGCTTCCATCTAGATTGATGAAAGGAAAGCTTCTTTCCGTTTATCCTTACGTTTATCCTAACGTAACAATGAGACGTTTCAACCAGATAGTACATGTTTTTGTCGATTCTTTTATTTCTTTTTCATATTCTTGATTGATGAAAACTTCAGTTTATGTTCCCCACTCACAAATTAATGAAAGACTATGTTGTATTTAAACAGTATTGTAAATGTTTTCTTGCATTCTTTTTTACTTATTTTTCTCAAAAATTCACCTCTGTTCTCAATTACAGTTGAAGGCGTCATTTGCTAGGCTTGCTGTTACCAGTTTTATTTCTTATATAAAACTTTTTCCCCCCAACGGTTCGTTTTCACTGTTGTTGGAAATGGTACGTCGATGGGAAAGGAAGCACCTTTGCTTGTTTTAATGTTCACAGGATTGGTTTTTCATTTCACAGGTACAATTAAGGATACCATTGTTGCATATTTGCTTCTCCAATGGTGCTTGTTTATTGATACAGTTCAGCATGTAAGTATACCATTAGTGAAAGGAAACACAATCAGTGCTTTTTTATGTTGTTTTTGTTGGTTTCTTTCTTTTTTTCAGCCATTTGTTGGTCAGTGAAATTAAAAGATACAAAGCCAGATATTCCTTGTCCATATGTTACATGTACGGATGCTGGCTGCAGATGTGTGATAAAGGAAATTTTCTATCTAAAATTACGTTTAAGAAGAGGGTGCTAGTCAGGGGGGCAAAGGGGAGGTTACCTACTTCTGGGAGGTTATCCGCCGTAGCTACTTTCATTTTCTCCGCAGAGACGGATAGTAGTTTGCACAGGACAGGAATGTCAGACCCCTGCCGGAGTCTGCACTAGTGAGTCACGGTTAAGTATGTGTAATTAAAGTTCAGTTTTATTTTAATGTTTTGCCAAGATGAATGCAGCATCGATCATTTCTGGGCTCTGTGGTGAGAGCTGCAGCGAGATGGAATCTCTCCGCTCCATGCACGCACCCCATGCACATTCAGGAAGTGAATCAACAACACAGAATGCAAACACCGGCAAAGTAGTAATCACTGGAAAAGTAGTTCAACATACAGACTTTCCACTAACCAGTTGCTTACAATCCTGCTGTCAGTCAAACCAGAGACACCTGCACTGTTGGTAGCAATATTGTATTGTACTGCATTACTAATTTTTGTCAAAATGGATTTCTCTTCTGTGTGAAATACTGGCTGCACTCCCCAGGGAGAGCACGTTGCTATACTGAGAGCACCACCCTTTCTTTTCTTTTTTTTATGTTTTTCTGCCTGCAGATTTTTCTAAAGGATTTTGCCATGAGTTCTTTCATGTGCTCTAAGTGCATGCTGCACAAGGGACCTCGGTTTATCATCTCATCCAAATGACTAGCATCCAGACCACCACTCAAGGTCTAGCGGAGGGGGAGAAAATACTGGCGACTGTGCTCGGATTTGAACCAGTGCACTCAGATTCTCTCACTTTCAAGGCAGACACATTACCTCTTGGCCATCACTCCACATATACTGTCAGACTATCTATGAAGCACATAAATGATGAGTTCGTATTGACTTTGTATTATACTCACAGTTTGGTTAAATATACTTATCATGTCAAACTGATGCAAACCAGGCCTATCTGTTTGCTCTTCTTTGTAGGCCTGGTTTGCATCAGTTTGACATGGTACAGTATACAACATAATTTTTGGCCTATAAATTGCTACTTTTTTTTTTATACTGAAATCTGACCCCTGCATCTTATCAGCTGTATGCGCCCTGTGCCTGAAAAGTACATTCTGACCACCACGTGGGGACACACAAAAAATAGTAAACTAGATTCTGATTGATCAAGTTAATGAACTGGGGTTTTACAACAGTGTACCTTCCACTGAAAATTTGTATTAAAAAAAAAGTGTAAAAAAAAAGAAAAAAAAAAGAAGAAGGAAACGGCAGCAAACAGAACAGACAAATAGAGTAACTTAGCTGAGTCATCAAGTAGACAAAAACATGTCGGATTCCAATACAGCTTTCTGAAGATGACATCACTTCTTGGAAAGCAACATTTACTGTTGGCAAATTGGAGGACTTTCACTTTACAGCAGCTGAAGCTTATCAAATATGTATGCCTTATACATGTTCAAAAGATGCCCTATGTTACCTCCAATATTTAACCCGAGGATAAAAATAGTCCCTCCTAAATAATGTGCACACCAAATTATATATATATATACACACACACACAAACACAATCTTTCCACAAACTACTTTATTGGATGCAATCTGTACAAAAAAGCAAAATCATTCTTAAAATCTATACAAAAATTTCAGAGCCACAAATCCATATTTAAATGCCAAGGTTTTAGCATGTACTGTTGTGGAGAACCAATGTAAATGAGATGATTTATAACTTTGTAGCATGTAAATTCGTATGACTTTATATAGGATTTACATAAAGATTACAAACTGAAAAACGAATTCCCGAGATTTCACTTACACTTTTTCACTTTATATCAAGTGATAATTTTCCAAATATTAAAGAAAAGTGAAAAAAAAAAAAAAAAAATCTCCAAGACTGATCATGCAAAACAGAAGAAGAAAAGAAACACTGTTCTCGAGTCTATTAATAAGTCTTTAATCAGACTTGAGTCTTTCATTTGTTTTGGGTTTTTTTTGGTTTTTTTATTAAAAAAAAAAGGGTGGGGGTGGGTTGGGGGATAATAAACTTTAAACCATTATTTCTTCACTAAAAAGAATGACAGTAAAGAAAGGTCTCTTTGTTAACTTCTCTCGACATTTTCACTTCCATAAAAATGGAATATCGCTATTAACAGAACATTAAAATGAGGTTAAAATAAACAAATCAGTCAAAAAGAACACCTTTTTTCCCTTTACTTTTGCAATGGAATTCCACAACAGAATCAATCTGAACCCTGCTTGGTGAT
Organism: Babylonia areolata; assembly: GCF_041734735.1. Taxonomy (NCBI): domain Eukaryota; kingdom Metazoa; phylum Mollusca; class Gastropoda; order Neogastropoda; family Buccinidae; genus Babylonia; species Babylonia areolata. Next base: position 49,890,452 of record NC_134877.1, read on the forward strand.
GACAGCTGAAAAACAGATGAATATACATCATCACTGTTTAACTCGAAGGGAGCCTCTTCAACTCGAAGGGAGCCTCTTCAACAGATGACAGCAACGTTACTCGGGGGGAAGTTTGGTCCAGTCAATGGGAGTTTTACCACTCTTTTTCAGCAGCGCGTTGCATTGGGAAAAGTGCTTGCAGCCGCTGAATCCCCTGTAGACTGACAGTGGTGATGGATGTGCTGCTTTTAACACGTGGTGCTTTTTCTGCACATCAAATGATAAATCCAAATATTATTTCATTGGTTTCAGTATCAGGGAAATGGAGAGAGAGAAAAAAAAAATCAAAATAACAGCTTAACACAGCAAGCTTTTTCTACACACCAAATAATGCATTCAACAATTATTTCTTAGGTAAGTATCAGGGATACAGTGAGAAAAAAGAAAAGAAAATTAAAGTAGTTAAAACAGACAAACGAAACAATAGTTGAGCATCTGCTTTCATTACCATACGTTTTGGGCTAAAGGCAAAACCTTTTCATCTTCTTGAAATTCTAATCATATACTTTGTATATCCAAAAAAATAGACAATAAATAAGTTTTGGCAACGCCCTGTACTGTATTCACAGACATCTAAAAATCATGATTCTGCAATGTATCAACGTAAGTCATGAATGTTCTTGCAGTCTATGAACAGACCAAAGTATGTTTTGATTCTATGAGCTCAAGCCTGACCTGACTGCAGCTCCATTTTTTACTGGACATACAACACAAGCAAAACTGAAAGTACAGTGAATACATATTAATCAATCTAGTATTGTCTATATATAATACAGAACGAAGAGTACGACAATAGAGGTATAGCAGACAGAAAGGTTTCGACTACACAAAAAGCACAATACAGGTGTAGCAGACAGTTTTGACTATCATATGAACCAGATGAAACAGCTGTCAATTTATCTCATTCTTTAAAAGGAGTCAGTTACATCAACGCAGCTCTTCAGCTTGAAGAGCCCTGTGACTTCTTCTAATTACTGCTCTCTTCCCATGAGAAAATCTGCAAGCAAATGACAGAAGTCTGTCTGGAGTTTTGAAAGCGTCGAAAACTGTGTGGAGTTTAGAAACTGATCAGTAGAATTGAAGACACAGGATTTTTGTCTTGTCTGGAATGGTGAATACCTTCCTTAGAACTGAGTGCAAAAGAAACAGCTGTTGTTGGGTTTTTTTCTGTTTTTTTTCCCCCTCCAGAATGATTTCAGACTATTATCTAAAAACATTACGCCTGAACTTGAATGTAGCCTTGATCTGAACATCCCTGTTGAGTGCTGCATGTGTTCTACGCATGTTCAGCATATAGCCACCCTTGTTTTTGCAGCATGAACACACCTGCAATGGAACCACATGTACTTACTTTGTCTATGCAGGCTCCCTTTTTCTGTGCGTAACCTCCCCAGAGCATGAAGACAGTTCCCGTTGTGTTACTGTTCAGCCATTTGATTGTTGCATCAGTGAACTGCTCCCATCCCTTGCCTGCATGCGAGTTTGGCTGACGAGCACGCACTGTTAAGCAAGCATTCAGCAGCAGCACACCTGCAATAACAATTAACACTTGTGTGCTTTTTATCATTGTTGCCATTATTTATTTATTTACTTTTTAGGCCTCAGATCAATACACACAGAGCACCGTTTTGTGTGCTACACGTGGGACTTTATTTATTGGCTGGCGAAAATTATTACCCAACCCCCCCAAAACAACCAAGAAAAACAAAAACAATAACAGGGAGTGGAGGACGCACACATTTTTCTGTATGTTTACCTATGAATGGGCAATTCTTTTGTGGTTATTAGTGTTCAGAACTATAAATTCTTACATTTTTGTCTGGGATTTTTAGTGCTCTAGTTTATGTTTCTTTTTGTTTTGTGTGTATTTGTCTTCATGCCATTGTCGCTTAAAGCCCAACTGACCACACATGGCCATATCAGGACTGAAAACACCATCAATGTCAAACTTAAAGAACTTGGAAGGGGAAAAAAAAAAGATTTCAATATGAAACTTTAAGAACTTGAAGAAAGAAAGAAATAATTTTTTTCAAAACAATAAATACCTGGAAAACGGAACTGAGCATTAAGTACAGTGATACTCGTGCACATAAACCTACGACATACCTCTGAAACTGACCTTTTTTTTTTTTTTGTTTTTTTTTTGGCAAGAGAGTGAAAAAGACAAAAAAAAAAAAGAAGAAAAAAAAAGAACATAACCTACTGTTGTGCTTAAAAAAAAAAAAAAAAAAATTATACAGTAACTGTTATTTATACAGTGATTTAAGCGTAACAGTGAAGATGCAGAACATAAACATTAATGATAAAAACAGTCACAATGCTTTTTTTTTTTTTTTTTTTTTTTTTTTTTACTTCTTTTTTTTTAAGACATTTTTTTTTTTGCGTTCTTAACCGGTCAACATTTTACAGAGCAATGAACTTGAAAAGCAATAGGAAAAAAAAAAGTCCAACAAACCCAATGTTGTGCTATAGACTAATAATAAGAGATAACATGAACTGCAAGTAAATCGTTTTGGTCCAGGATGTTACCTTGTTTTGCCCAGCCCATCAGCATACCATGACCAGGGTGTTTGAAGCCTTCAATGTCTGCGGCCAGTTCTTTGTACATGTTCTCCAAACTGCAACACCACACAAAATGTTCCTGCCCATTCCAGATTTACATCAAACACTGCTATTCGATAAAAGTCCTACCATTTACCAATATACTGTATTTAAAGTACACAAACCGCAGTTCATCAAAAATCAAAGCAAAAAAAAAAAAAAAGTGTGTAAATACATGCTCAAGTATCAACATCCAGACACACACAAATATATACTGTATAACAAAAGTGACAATTAATGTAGAATACTCCTGCTACTGGAAGGAACAGCAAGAGAAATGAGATCAGAAGTTAAAGAAATCTGCAGTGAAACATAATCTGAAATATAAGGATTTTGTTGAAAAAGTACAAAGTACCTGGGAGGAGGTTGGATTCCTTTGGGCACACTGAAACAGAGCCCTGTAACAAGGAGAAATATACATATATTAATTTTATTCAACAGGAATAATGAACACACACTTTGACAGAGAAAGTTCACAGGAAGTGGTACACATATAAGTAATAATTGTAATCATGCCAAGTTTGGTATCATTCTATCAATGAAAATTGTTGTCAACAAGAAAATGCAATAGTTGAAAACACAGATACATGCATATACACACAGATGGACACATTAAAACATTCTCCCCCACGTTCCCCTAAAATGTATTTCCATATTTTTCACTCCACAGGTACAGCTAGCCTAAGTCAGTAAGTGCAGTTAAGGACCAAGTCAAGTGCACCTGTCTACTTATGACAATTTCTTACTGTGCAATTACTATATAAAAAAAGATATAATAAAATAAAGCTCAGATAAAATAAAGCTCAGTACTTAGAAAAGTATCGTTTTAAAGCACAAATGGCACAGAGATTGTCTATTTTCTGAATTTTTTTTATCTTCGGTGTTGTTAAGTTTGATATAAATCTAAAGACTTGTTCAAAGGTTAGAAATGGCTAAACCTGACTCGCACTTCAATTGACTGTTGTGTTGGTTCTAACCTAATCTTCGTTGCTGTTGCAAGATGGTGTATTTTCAATATGTGACTGGTGTCCACACTTTCTATCTACAATAAGCTAAAAAACAACACAATACAAAAAAGTTTCAACGAACCATGTGCTTGTCCAGGTCCATGGTAAGGGTCCTGTCCCAGAATCACCACTTTCACCTGCAACACAACACACAACACACAAGTTGCACCAAGTCATCTCTGGCCTCAACTAAACACAAGCCCTGTTTTACTATAAACATAGAATTCAAAGTACCCTGAAAACAATTCGCTTAATGGGTGCATGCATGCACACACACACACGAGCGTACAACACAAACAGGCAACTGCACTCTTGCCCTCTCTCTCCATCCTCATGCACACAGATCACATTCAGGTCATCACTCTGGATGGAAACACCTCAAACAGCACGTTCTTAAGTGGTAGGGAGAGGGTAGGCCTTAATCTTTTCAGGCCTTATCTGAAAGACTGAGTGTGTCAAATAGAGTATGGTAAAGAGTTCCAGAGCTCAGCTGCTCAGAAAGAAAAAGCTCGTTGGCCATGCTGTTTGTGTGTGAAACTAGGAAGATCAAGAGTCTGGTGACAGCAGAAGATCGACGGGTCCTGGAGGGAATGTATATTGGGAAAAGTTCAGATAGATACTGAGCAGCAGAGCCTGTGATAACTTTGAAGCAGAGACAGGAGCACTTGTATTCTTATAACTTACTCTTTGTTCAATTATGAATGAAGATCAGCCTTATTTATTTGATTCAACTAGCCAACCAGAAAAATAATAGAAATGTAAGCAGATTTAGGCAATCTCTTAGCAATCTTCAGTTTAAAAAACAAAACAAAAAAGCACCCTTTAAAAACATAAATAATAATTTTGCAACAAATTCAATAATCAGTTTTTTTGTAGTGTGTTCAAAATCTATTAAATACATTAAATATCAAATACAGTATACATTTTTGTTAAAACAATAATATACTCTCAATAACTAAGAGACTGAAACTGAGATGTAATGGATTGTGTTGTCAGTTTAGTCAGGCAAGATGTTATCCACTTTCATAATATCAACAGAGATTATTTTAATTGGGTAATCAAACATAAAGTCAAGAGATTGAATGCACATTATAAAAGGTAGGGTGTCTCTGAATTTCAACAAAGCAACAAAACAAACAAATAAAAGCAAAAAAAAAAAAAAAAAAAAAAGAAAAAAGAAGGAACTGACTGACTGATTTCAATAAAAAGGATTCTAAGAAAATCTTAGATATGAATTTAGAGAATGACTAATACAACCAGACTTTTTTTTCTTTCTATTCAAACCCCTGTGTCAGGGAAACAGAAGATAACTAATGTATTTCGTTTCACTTACATCTGTGATCTTGCAGGCTTGTGTCCATGTGAAGACCTGATCGGCAGGCGGGAATACCTGGCCTTTTCTTCGCTCCCCATCTACAAACTGGCTGAGCTGTAAAGAAAAAACAAAACAAAAACAGATCTTATTCCATGAACAGTTTTCCTGATCATGTCATAAATCATATAAATTAAACAATTATATTTAATCATTCTGCAAGAACTGCACATCAAATTTAAACTATTGTAAACATTATCCAGTTTCCCTTTCAGTTTCATGTAAAACTAATGACAGTCACATGAATAAAAATAAATAAATTTGATACCTCATATCAGCTGAAACATTTATTTTGTGAGGTAATGTAAATAATGTGTATCCCACAAATCAAATCATTTATTAATAAACCTACATAATAATAATATTGACTACTATAATATGACAATTAGAAAGCACAGAAAGGTAACAGTTGTACACTGTGCTTTGTTAATACAAATAATTCATTCATATGTAATTTATAAATGTTTCACCAATGACATTCACATAATATCAAACATGTTAAAATCATTTGACTTTTCAAACTGCAGTATTAATAAGGTTTTGTTTTGACAAACCTGTTTGAAGTAGGACTTAGAAAATTCAGCACTCAAGGCTTGTTTCCAAGAAGCTCCCATGTTTGTCACCATACAGCCTTCTGTCCCAGCATTCTCCTTTTGTGATTGTTGTCGAGCCAGTGCTGCCCTCTTGTTGGCTTCTATTCGTGCCTTCTGTTCTGGTGTCAATGAGGATGCTGAGGCAGGTGATGGTCTTGATGGCGTGCATGGTGAACTGAGTGTGTTCTCCTGCAATGGCTGTGGTGATGAATCTGTCTTGTTGTTCTGTTCAGGTGATAATTTCACTTTCTTTTCGGGTTTTTCCTGGAAAGAGAAAGAAAAAAAAAAGGGGGGGGGGATGTGTGAAGCAGAGAAAGAATGGATGAATGAATGAATGATTTTTTTTTTTTATTTCTGAGGGTAACAGAGAAAGCAAACAATTGCATTTTTTCACCCAGCCCTCAAAAGGAAAAAAATGTCAAAAGAAAAGGTGTAAAGAAAGACCACAAGAAAGGAAATGTTAAACAAGCAAATTCATAGAAAGATGAGAAAATAAACTTTACAACAAACATTATAATCGTAACAATCAACATGTATATTAAATACATGTGGAGAAAAAAGAATTAAGAAAATGGGTGAGAGGAGGCAATAATTATAATGTGGATAAGAGAGAGAGAGAGAGAGAGAGAGAGAGAGAGATACAGTAATATATGACATAACATAAATATGATGTACTAAGCAGAATTTGCAAATTTTTCCATCAGGTATTAAAGATACTTTATTTCCTTAACACAGTGAAACTTGTACAGTTGTATGGACATTAAAACTAGTTGTTTCAGAGGCAACAGCAGGAGTATGTGATACTCGATTTAAATAAATCAATTATAGGCAATGGTACCATGATCGTGTTGATGTTACATATTGTACTTGTAACAATTCGCTGTTTCAAAGATGGAGGAGAAAAACCAGACATTATCTTAAACATAAAAAAGCGCCTTTTTATATATGAATTTCCATTTCAATGGCAGAATATCTAAGTCTTTCTAATCAGAGACAGATAATGACGAAGATTTCAGATGTATCAGCTTTAGAGCTCTTCTGTGTAGACTCATAAGTTGTTTTAGAACACTTTCATTGGCAGAATCACATATTGCTGAGGCATGATAATTCACATGTGGTTCGATATAAGCTCGGAAAAATAATTTACGGCAATGCTTGTTTAAGAAATATTTCATTCTAGACAGTTGTTGATGAATCTTTTTGATTTTTTATTTATTTTATTTTTTTTTTTACATCATTATATGTTGAGACCATGACAGTTTATTGTCAATAACAAGACCAAGTAATTTGTGATGACTGACTTCCTCAATCATTACGCCTTAAAATACAATGGAGAATGTGTGCGTGGAAGGTTTTGGTGCTTTTGCCTTGTGGTAATGACAATGTTATGTATTTTGTCTTTTGTAGATGCAAGCACATATGATTAAGTTCAGACCATTGTTACTATATCAGTAATACTTTGTTGCAAAGTGAGAGATACTCTTTCTATTCTATGATGCTTAGTATGAACTGATGTGTCATCTGCAAATAATTCACAAGATGGTTTAATAAATAGGGGTAAATCATTAATACAAAATATAAAATAAAATAGGTCCCAGAGCAGAACCTTGGGGAAAACCATAATTCATTGGTAAAAGCTGGGATTTGAATCTATCAACTGAAACCAGTTGCTTTCTGTTTGACAATATTTCACTGAAAAATATAACATAAATGATGTAAATGTAAGGTATATCTTTAGAATGTCGGGTCATGATAGTACAAGAAACTCAGTAAAGAAAATTTGTTCAGAACACTGCATCACCAACTTTACTTTAAAAGTTCATTAAAAATTCATTGGCTAACCGAACTGCACAAATATGGAATGCACTACCATTGTACCAACCGGTTAAACTTGCACAAAATTCTAACACGTTAAAAAATCTCCTTGACACCAATATCATCTTAAAAGAATTTTTCTTTTTTTTGATTATGATGAATGAAAGCAAAGTTCTTGCAGAAGTGTACTTGCGTATCCCGCCCAACAACAACAAACAAAAGAGGAAAATAAATAAATAAAATAAAAAGAAAGAAGTGAAGATGCAGATTCGATGGGGACATAAAAAGGCCGAGAGGTCTAGGCAGATGACCCGCCAGTCCCTACATTACTACTACTACAACTACAACAAGAGAGGCAAGGCCTTCAAGACTCACTTGTGATACACTTTTTAAAAAATCCAAGCTTTTTATTTATTTAGTAAAATTTCAAAATGTAATGTTTAAGATGAGAAAGATCATTTTGAAGCAAATTAAGTCCCCTAGCATTAATTACAGAGTAATTTCCCTTTTTTACTATGCACCAAAACGTTTGCAAAATAAATAAAACTTCCATGCTTAGCAAAAGAAGTTCCTGTTTGAACAAAAAATGATAATAATGACTGCTCTTGTTGTTGGATCTGAATATCAGATCAAAGTGCCAAGTTTAGAGAATACAAAAAATATAAATATAACAGTAAATGCAGTTTGCATATAATTAGGCTTCATTTTTTTGTTTTTGTTTGTTTTTTGTGCCCATCCCAGAAGTGCAATATTGTTTTATTTACTTTTAAACAAGATGACTGGAAAGAACTGAATTTTTCCTATTTTTATGCCTAATTTGGTGTCAACTGACAAAGTATTTGCAGAGAAAATGTCAATGTTAAAGTTTACCACGGGCACACAGACACACACACAGACAACCGAACACCGGGTTAAAACATAGACTCACTTTGTTTACACAAGTGAGTCAATAAAAACGAAGATATTAGCTCTAAAGTATTGCTTTTAGTTTTCTGATAAAAACTTAAAATTTTCTGATGAGAAGAGTGTGATCATGAACATCGAATGTCTTTGCAAAATAACACCTGTTATTTTGTTGTTGTTGCCAGTTTTGCAGGGGTACAACGGCAATACACGTAAAAGCACACTCGTGTGAACGTGGTAGACACAGGCCTCGAACGAAAAAAAAGAGGAAAATTATCAACACGAAGTACAAACCTCTGACTCTGTAGTGGATGTCGTCCTCTTGGCAGGCGTTCTAGAAAAGAACGATGAAATTTTGGACTGGCTGATCATGATATTCTGCACAGTGATAAACGAACAATAAAGCTGTTTGCGTAACATCAAACTTTCCACAGTTCTCACGTCCGCGGGAAATAGGGAAGGGAAGTAAGTCTATTTACCAAAATACATCCGAACTGTTGCCACGGCGATAATTTCCCCTCTTCCCAAACAAATGTGTGTGTGTGTGTGTGTGTGTGTGTGTGTGTGTGCGCGCGCGCGCGCGCGCTGTCTTTGGTTTAACGTCTTTTCACTGGTAAGTGATAGTACTCAAACATTCCTGTAACAGGATCAAGCATAATCATGATCACTTTAAAAAAAAAAAAAAAAAATATATATATATATATATTTATTTATTTATTTATTTTTTAACTATCCGACCTTCGGACTTCGACCAGAACAGTTTCGCGAAATCGAACTGATCATTGTGGATACTCAATTGCAAGAAGAAAAGAAGAGGGAGGGGTTCAACAAAATTATTAGTCTGTACATTCCAGACTTTTTCTGAAAATTCATGTGATATTATCTTACCCGAACGTTTTTCTTTTTACATGATAATTATCAGTATCAGTAGCTCAAAGTCGGTCAAATCCATATACGCTACACCACATCTGCCAAGCTGATGCCCGACCAGCAGCGTAACCCAACGCGCTTAGTCAGTCAGGCCTTGAGAATAATTAATTTGTAAGTGCATTGTGATCAGGGAATTAGAGTGTGTTATTTACTCGTTAGTCTCTTTGATATTTGCTGGCGGGCATTTTGAGTGGTGAGCCGAAAGATAATTTTTTTGTTTTGTTTGAAGCAGACAATCAAGAACTGAATTTGAATTAGATTTATCCAAGATATGAGGCTTCAGCTGTGTGTGTTTGTCACGGACTTATAATGGTAATATATACGTCCGTGCTGTGTGTGTGTGTGTGTGTGTGTGTGTGTGTGTGTGTGTGTGTGTGTTTGTGCGCGCGCGTGTGTGTCCAAGCCTCATCTTCCTCTACAAGATGGGTGAGGGGTTGGCGGTACCGGCCATACCATTACGATCCAGCAAATTATCGCCCCGTATCATTGACCCATGTAAGATTCTGGAGCATATCATTGTCAGTTCACTCATGGACCATCTAGAGAAGAACAACATCCTTTCTCCCAGGCAGCAAGGCTTTCGTCGTAAAAGATCTTGTGAAACCCAGCTGCTGGAGTTCATGGAGGAGCTGACCGAGAATACGGAAGCCTGCCAACAAACTGACATCGTGGTAATGGACTTCGCGAAAACCTTCGACAAGGTTAATCATTCCCTCCTCCTGCATAAACTGCACCATCGATTATGGAGTCCGAGGCCATGTTAACAGATGGATTGGAGGTTTCCTACTAGACCGGAGGCAGGCTGTGGTAGTTGACAGCGCGAAGTCAGACTCGGTCACTGTGAAATCTGGAGTACCTCAGGGCTCTGTTCTTGGGTCAAGCTTGTTCTTGGTTTACATAAACGACTTGCCCGGAACTGTCTTCTCACCCACGTGACTCTTTGCAGATGACACCGCTGTCTACAGGCAAATAACAGCAGGCCAAGATCAGACCCAACTACAAACAGATCTCCAACAACTAGAGAAATGGGAGGAAAGATGGGACATGTCATTCCACCCCGGGAAATGTATCACCCTCCCGGTTATCAGTCCCAAGAGAAAGAAGAAGCTGCTGACACCATCGTACCAGCTGCACAACCAGACTCTTGCCAATGTCACCTCGGCAAACTATTTGGTGTCACGTTCACACAAGACCTAGATTGGGATCTCCATGTTCAGAACATCACGAACAAAGCAAACAAAACGTTAGGGTTTTTGCGTCGAAACCTTAGAGTCAGCAACATCAGACTAAAAAATACAGCCTATAAGGCTCTGGTGCGGCCTGTTCTGGGATATGGAAGCACTGTACGTGTGGGACCCGTACAAAGAAGGACAGATCACAAAAATTTAGGCCGTGTGCAACGAAGATCAGCACGTTTCGTTTTAAATCGTTACAAAAGAACCGCCAGCGTCACTGACATGTTACACCACCTCGGATTGACATCCCTACAAAGCTGACGTAAGATCGCAAGGCTCAGCATGCTGCACAAAATCATTAACAACATGGTCCAGGTGGATTTTAACAAACTCAGTAAATCCCAGGAATCAAAATTGAGAGCACCGGCTAAGAAGAGGGACAGATTAGAGCACATTCAAGGCAGCTTGCTTGACTTCAGTATCAACGGGACTACCGGATTCACTCGTTCCTCCCGCGAACCATCTCTGAGTGGAACGATACTTTGACCGAGGCTGTGGTTGGAGCTGCGTCTCCTGGCGTGTTCACGTTGGGAGCTCGTAAACTCCACCAGTAGTGTGTGTTTTCTTTTTTTTCTTGTTTTTTTTTTTTTTTTGCATACCCCCCCTGCCCCCCCTCCCCACCTTTAAAAGTGTCAGAATAACCAGCCTGATGATTGTGGACACTCTGCGGAAGACTTGATGATGATGATGGTACCATCTGCTGAGTATTGAACTCCACGCAAACCAGGACGTCTCATAAGGTCACGAACATCTGGCGACCAGTACGATACCACCAGTGCGAGGATCTCTGACTATATAAGAAACAACACGAGAACATTTCAAGTCAGTAGATGCCGGACAGAACAACTGTACAAACAGTCATTCTTTGTTAGAACAGTAAGAGACTGGAACCACTTGGTAGAAAACATCGTAAGAGCACCAACTCTTGAGAATTTTAAAAGACTAATAACATTTCAACAGTGAACCTGCTAAGCTGCGCACACCCCCACCCATCGCGAAGAAAACGAGGTCGTGAAATAAAAATAGAATTCACTCCTCTGAAATAATGAATGTTTAAGGTTAACAAATGCTAACAGAAGGAACACACTTATTTTCGGATCATTCTGCGGTTTCATAAGAGTTTTGTGTTTTGCTTTAAGTTGGTTTTCAGCGCTGCATTTGGTATTTTTTCAGTATCGGTGCAACGTGCTAATGCGTTCGTCGGTAATTTGCCGGAAGTATCAAAAGCGAAATACAAACGCACGCGAAATTGAAAGTTCAATGCGAAGGAGAGCGGGAGGTAAATCTGTACCAAATTTCGTTTTCAAGATCTGTAGTGTTAAATAACAGTTGCATGTTCCAGGCGAAGGGGTTTTTATGTACAGGGTAAACACTGACAGTTTTAAATCATGGCTGAGATCGTGTGGTGCGATTAACGCCGTTTGCTCACCAGTCGGTAATATTTAAAACGGCGGATGCGACGTCACTGAGCAACTATCAACTTCAGATCTAAAGATGAGAAATGGAGGGAGAATACAGATGTCAGTGTTCATATGTAATTCGTAACTCTCAAGATGGCGGCACGTTAGTTTAGTGACTGAGTCCGCACAAAAATTGAGTAATTCATTGTGCAGTATATATTATATGTAGAGAGAGAGGGAAAGAGAGAGCCGAAAAACAATGAAAATGGGTTACATCTACTAAAAAAATGGTATGTTGTTTCATCAGTGCAGGCCGGCAAAGTAGGTCCCAAAATTTAGGACGCAAGAATAGGATTTTACCTTCCTTCAGTATAATATATAATCAGGGATATCTGATCTATTTCTCTGTTACCCAACCAACGCCCATTCTCAGTCACCCTGCACAGGAAAACACACGCACATGTATGGGCGAACACACACACACACACACACACACAGAGCATCAAAGGCAACAATTGAATCTTTCCAATAAAAAGGATAATTATCAGTCAGACAGTGCAGTTTAACTTCATATGATGAGGTTCAAGGTGATAAAGGTTCAAGACTTTACACGCGTCACACACACATGCACTCATATACACATGTAACACACACATTCATTCTCTCTTTTGCTCTGTGTCAGTCTCTCTCTGTCTCTGTCTATCTGTCTGTCTGTCTGTCTCTCTCTCACGCAAACATGCACAGCATCATCATCATGTTCACAATTTACATAGACATGTACACACCCCATTTGCACTCAAACCATTGTAACCCATAATAAATGGTGATACAAAAGATGTACAATAATCAATATCAAAACAGAGGATCGAAGTTACTTGAGTTATTCTTTACATGTGTACTTTAATTATTAATGTTATATATTGGAATGTGATATGATAAACGTTCTTGCTGATATTTTGCTTTTTAAATTTTATTGTGGCAGCTTAAAATGCAGTGAAACAAGAATCAAGCACAAGGCTACAAAACTTCAATATGCTCAGGTTTAACTGAACATTTACCAGACCAGTATGGATGTCAACTGAACAGCAAGGCATGTCGCTCTGGGACAATGATTCCAAATGCCTGTAGTGTCAGGAGCCTTCTGCACATTTTCTCCATTACCTGAACCATGGCTGAACTCCCAGGATATGTGGGATGGTCAGTGCTGGGTGGCCTGACGAATGAGTTCTTAAACAACCCTTTGGGTTTCACGGACAGCTACATTCAGCAATACAGTTCACGAGTCTTTGCTGGCCGGGTGATGAACAAACCCACAGTATTTGTGTGCTCCAACCGTGGTGTGCAGGAAGTCTTGTCAGGTGAGGCTGGTTTCAACAAATAAACAGTGTAAATGATCTAGTGGTGTTAACTTTCTTGATTTCGTCATAATTGGTTATGAGGTAATATTGTGGGGGGGTGGGGGGGGGGGGTAGGGGGGGGGGCTGAGTGGAGAGAATAAAGATGCATGTGTGTGCGGGCATGAAAGATGGTGGTCAATTTTCAAAAGTTTGATTTGTACCTGTGTGTGTGTGTGTGTGTGTGTGTGTGTGTGTGTGTGTGTGTGTGAGATGATATTTGATTTTTTAAAAGGTTGATTTGTAAATTACATCTGTATGTGGGTGGGGTGTGGGGTGGATGAGAGATGATGTTTAATTTCTAAAAGGTTGATTTCTTATCTGTACAGATGAAACTGGGGCTTTTGAGATGACTTACAAATCTTTCATGGAAAAGATGTATGAGAAAAATATTTTCTTCACTAATGGTAAGTGTGAGCCTGTAACACTTAAGCACTGAAGCTGGTTGTAAACCTTCACTTTTGCAGTATGATCATGGTGTTAGCTTTCATTGTATCACCATAGATAGAGGTTTTGGTAGGGGTATAGTGTAGATGTTTGAGGTTGTAAACCTTCACTTCTGCGTATGATCATGGTGTTAGCTTTCATTGTATCACAGTAGATAGAGGTTTTGGTAGGGGTATAGTGTAGATGTTTGAGGTTGTAAACCTTCACTTTTGCAGTATGATCATGGTGTTAGCTTTCATTGTATCACAATAGATAGAGGTTTTGGTAGGGGTATAGTGTAGATGTTTGATACAGTTGGTGTTAAGTTTGAATTTTGTCAGTAAAGATATATACTTTTATGGTGCATCAAAGGTACCTTCATACCATCTTGAAATGTTTGCAGCATTAAATGCTTGGGAATGGATATAGTGGCTGACTGATCAGATAATAAAGCAGCAGCAGAAAAATTATTAACATTGTTGAAAGTAAAAATGCGAACAGCAGGACTTATGGCAGTGAGACTTGGACAAGTGTGTGCATCTGTAGATATTCTAAAAACCCCACAGTACTCACACTCACACACACACACACACACACACACACACACACACACACACACACACACACACACCACATAAAAAATAGTAGAAATAGGGAAAGGTGCAAAATTTCAGAAAAACTGCCATTTTCAAGGGAATGGAGACATTATAGACTCCTGTAATGTGTACAGGATGCCTTTTTTTGATTCACTTGTGTAAACAAAGTGGGTCTATGTTATAACCGGGTGTTCAGTTGTCTGTGTGTGTGTATCTGTCTGTATGTATGTCTGTGTGTCCATGGTAAACTCTAAAATTGCCATTTTCTCTGGAAATACTTTGTAAACACCAGATTTGGTTTAAAAATAGTAGGGAAAAATCTTCACAGTCATACCAATAATAGGTTTTAAGTCCCCCCTTTAAGCCGTGTTTCCCATAACATTAACGGTTTATTTTGTTGAGGCTATTTCTGGGATTCCAAGAACACCATATTACCGCATCCCAGTTGCAGTGGCGTAGGCAATGCTTAGCAAGAAGACAGTGGGACCGTTTTTTTTGTTGGAAGGAAATACAAATTTTGGACAGAACACATACGATGACACAGACTACATCATCGACGTGTTTACTGCATATGAATCTTTTAAAGTGGATACTCAATTAACTGGAATGAACATAAAAGAGAAATGGAATCAACTATGTCTTACCTTCTGGCGAGTGTAACTAAACTTGTCATACCTCTATCTAGAACTGTCTTAAATCCAGAGAAAGTGGCTAAATGTTGCAGCAGCAAAGTTTCCTTTACTGTGGACTTTAAAGAATTCTTAAATGCCCGATATACATCAAAATGACATGATTTAAACAGCGCTGTCACTTCGAATACCACAATGGATTTATCACCTTTAAAAAAAAGCATGCTTAAATGCTAATTTTTGAATGTCATTGATAGGTCCGCAATAGTGCAGTGACTAAGACAATTTCTTCCCACCCGAGCATGCTGGGTTTGAACCTGCACTCAGGCCTTCTTTTTATTTTATTTATTTATTTTCTTTAACCCGAAGCTTTATAATAATGAATACAGAACACATTTTAACCATTTTTTTTAAAGTGTATCACAAGTGAGTCTTGAAGACCTTGCCTGTCTTGTTTATTCTTCCAATAGAGATATCAGATTATTGTGATATATTTCACATACATTTAAGTGTAGTCTTTGTACACATTGCACAAAAAAAGCAACTTTTCATTTAGTTTAAATCATTTTCTCAGAAAACATTTCAAGTCAGTGAAACTTGACAGTGAGATTGATGTATATATAGAGTTATTGCAAGATTAACATGTAAATATGAGTTATAAAAGTTCCCAGTGATCTTAAGAATGAGATACAATATCTTAGGGGAATCAGCTGTGTTCTGAAAAAAAGTACTGGGTAATAATCCTGAATGCTAAATGTTATATTCACTTTGTGAAAATATGAACATGAAGGCATTAAAACATGTCTTGGTAAGTTGTACTATTGTTTGTAGATGAGGAGGCATGCATGGTGAGAGACCAAATCTCCCACCTGTTCACGGCTGAAGCTCTTCAGTCTTATCAAGATACTATTCACAGGTCAGTGGGACCCCAACGTGTTTATAAGTATATGTTGTGTGGAAGGGTGCCAATGTAGAGTGAGGGAGAGAGAGAGAGAGAGAGTGTGTGTGTGTGTGTTCTCATTATAGCTGTTTTCTCCTTTTCTATGTTTTTGTGTGTCTGCGAATGTGTGCATGTGTACATACATTCTCTTTGTTGCTGTTCTTTTTTGGTTCCCTCTGTGTGTGTGTGTGTGTGTGTGAGAGAGAGAGAGAGACGAGAGGAAGAGAATGACATTGTGTGTGTGAGAGAGAGAGAGGGAGAGAATGAAAGTGAATGTGTGTGGTTGTATTTTGTTCTTATACACTTAGTCCAATACAACTTGAAAGCTGTGTGTGGTGTATTTTATCATGGCAAAAATACATAATTTTGTGCATTGATTCATGTTTCATACTTGACACAGCTGAGCTGGTGAAACAGAGAATAAGCACAGCATGCATATTTCCATACTGATGTCTTTGAATCATGTACCATTGGCTGAATCATTAACAGGTGCATGCAGCGCTCTTATTGTTGTATTGTTGTTCATTGATGACAGATATTGAGGTTTCTGTTTCCACAGAATATCAGAGTGGAACGTTGCTAAAATCAACCCCAGGTAAGTTTCATGACTGAAATGTTTGTGATGCTTGTTTTGGTCATTCTAAGCAATAGAGTGACTTCATTTGCAGAAATGGTTCACTCTTTCTGTGAAAAATAATCTTTTCTTAAAGACTTTATTGGGAATGTTGTGCCACAGTGAACTTTAATCTAATTTTAATCATAATGTACGTTTCAAGATCGAGACAGAAATTGATTTTTTTAACATTGCAGGATGCTTGGTTTATTTTTCTTCTATTCAGCAGTTATGAAACATATATTGAATGTTTTCTCTTTCATGAATTCATATGTGCGGGAGAAAATATAATCCTGATCTGGTTGACTATCCACGTATGTGGGAGAATATGTGCTTGTAAGTGTGTGTTTTTTTGTGTGTGTGTGTGTGAGTGAATGCGTGCGTGCAAGGTTTGTGTATGTGGTGTATGTGTATGGTAATTTTCTTGTCAACTGCAGATGCTAGCAGTTGATTTCACTTTCTTATGTTTGTATGTGTGCAGTTGTCTTATACATGTGAATGTATGCATTAACACAACTGCATGTATATGCACTTTCCTTGTGTAAATTGTACCATATTTAACTGACAAGGTGTTTTGGATTATAAGGCACACAGGCACACCCAAATTAAAAACAGATAAAGAAAAACAATTTTAACAATGCATAAACATGATTAAATGCAGCATGTTACAACTTGCACATAAAGATGCTAAACAAAAGCGAAAAAGATCCAAGTTCAAAGTTCGTTGATGAGATGACAGCTGTCACTACCTCATCCTTATTTGGCTCCTAGCCAAAGTTGATGCTGTGGCCCTGATGTCAACATAGGAAGACTCTTTTCATGTGCATTGTCTGCTCATTTGTCCTGTCTTGTCAGTCTCTGCCTTCTTAAATCTGTGTTGGTTGGTATGGAAACTTGCTGTTACATTGAAATGATCCACTGACAGACTCAGGCAGTGATGCTCGGCAACGACTGAGTTCAGTTTTTGTGAAAAGATGTTGATATGTTCTCTTTCAGACATTCCTGCTTCTGCAGACGTTGTAGATAATATGATGTGAAGTGGTAGTTGATGGAAACGCCCATTCATTTTCACTGCCATAAATATCAAACTTCCAGGATCAGAAGTGGACCCTGATGTGATTCTGATTCACAGCAGCATATTTTAACCATACATTTGGCACACCATATTATAAAGTGCATGGATTGAAGTTAAGGAGAAAACATTTCGTTATAGTCTGTAAAACATGGTAATATTTTGAAGTGTTACATGTTTGCATTGTGTTACGTATCTCTGACATGTGGCCTGACACATACCCTGCTTCAGAGAGCCACTGCCCTTGTACAGTTTTTTCAAGAAAGTGGCGACAGAGATAACCTTGACCTTGTTCCTCGGACTGGATTTTGACCTGGAGGCTGAGGAGGCGGAGAAAGTTGTGAAACACACACTGAATCACTGGCATGGTGACTGACTGTTTCTTGCATGGCTTTCTTCTTCTTCATTTGTGGGCAGCAACTCCCATGTGTACTCACCAGTGGTGACTGTTTTTATTGTGCCTGCAGGGTACGCATGCTGGGTATGTTCATGTTTTGATAAACTACCGAATGCAGACATGAATAACGGGGTCTTTAACATGCATATTTGATCTTCTGCATGTGTATACAGAAACAAAGGGGATTCATGCACTGGTAGGTCTGCATATCTGTTGATCTGAGAGATAAAATTTCCATCCCTGATGCACGATATAGCACCATGACTGGGATTTGAATCAAGAACTCTCGTATTGAAAGTCCAGCGCTTTAACCACTTGACAGTTGCATCCATTGACATGGCTTTATTTTGTTGTATTTTGTTATCCGTTTTCATTTTTTGTTTGAACACACATGGGCGCATGCACGCGCGCGCGCGCGCGCACACACACACACACACACACACACACACACACACACACACACACACACACACACACACACACACACACGCACACACACACACACACACACACACACAGACAAGCATGCATTTCTGTAGATACCAAGATACGTGTAATTCACAATAAGTCAGGGATGACCTTCAGCAGTGGGATATAACCGAATGATAGAGTATTGTTTTTCTTTAGTTCTGCATACATTTTTGTCAAGACAGAAGGCCCCCATCCCCCCCCCCCCTTTTTTTTTTTTTTTTTTGCAGACCCACCATCTGCACTGTTTCAGTGGCATTCCCATACCACTCATTCCGAGTCCCCCCCACACAGCCACACCTAGGTTCATCCGTCACAGTCCCAGTGTTAGCAGTCCACAGGGAATCATCAGTGTTAGGTTGCCAGGAGGTCACACACCAGAGGAGACCCTGCACTGCCCCATTGAGTCTGCCAACATGGTAGACCTTGACAGGACTCACCCCAAGTGAAGGGGTATCAAAACTGAGGTCACCATGAGACAGGGCATAAAAAGCCACATAATTTTGAACTTTTTTATATTGATGATGAACGAGGAGAAGGATTATGATTCAGCTGTGGCAGTCCATTTAGGTTTTGGACTGCGTAGCAAGGCTGTCCTCTATGTTTCCTGTCATAATGATATCCCAGTGTTAACCAGGCCTGAGATGTACACACACTTGCAGTGAAAGTAGATCAGGAAAATAGAGCAACACATATTAAGACGCATCTGTGAAGTGGATGATAATTGACTGTGTGGTCCCAGTCTTCCCAGTTAAGCCCATAACACACTGAGCTCTGGGTAGAAGCCATGCCCTCCCAGCTCTCAGTCCGCGGTGCTAACCATATTGCCACAGCATTTGGTAAAGACCTACCCTTTGACAACACACATACTTACTGTGATGCTGACATGCCTGTCTAACCCTTTTAGTGCCAAGTATATTTTATGCTCAGTGACAGCTATTTGTCAAGGGATTTTTTGGTTCAGAGGATAATTAAGAAAAAAAATTCGAGCTTGCAAACTACAAGAAGAAGGTATGACTATTTACAACTATACTTTTCTGACAGGAAAATGAACACATTATCCAGTTATGACAATTTCATATAAATTTAACGATTTTGCGACAGGAAAATTCCTACAATAATGCGGACAGAAATTACAGTCCCGGGGCACTTTTTTGCACACTAGGAGAGGATGGAAATTTCCACCCGTGGGCACTTAAGGTTTTGTTTTTATACACACACACACACACACACACACACACACGCATATTTGCATTTATCTATATGTTTCTTTTTTGCTCTGTTCTGAATGGGATGACGGTGGAGGGTGGAGTAATGAGGTGATGATGAATATGAAGAAAAGAGGTTGGTTGAAGTGATGCATGTTCTTTTCATTGTGTTTTTGATCTTGTTTCTTATTGTTCCTTATATGCTTTTCACTTTTGTCCCTCCTATTGGTGAGGACTGGATGTTAAAAAGAAAACAGCATATACCTTGCTTTTCTCTAAGCCTTGGTGATAAAGACTTTGTCTTGTCTTGCTGTAGGTATGATAACCGTTCCTGTGAACATCAAAGTTCCTGGCACTGGTTTTGGGACATACTTCAGCAGGGCCATGACGGCGAAGGTCAAATTAAAAAAATATTGTCATGAATTATTTTTGACTTGCATGTGTTTCACTAAGAGTCTATGTATGTAATAAACCTGTTTCAGTTGTGTGTGTGCATGTGCATGTAGGTATGTAGGGATCTTTGATAAACATTTCAACAAGAATATTGGTATTTAAAAAATTAACATTTTGTCATATCCAATCATCTTATGCCTAATGCTTTCTATACTTGTAATCATGTGAAATTGTGTTTTCTTACATCAGTGATATTGCAATTGAAACAGATCCTATAAGATCAGATAAAACTGCAGTCTTTCTTCTTCAGTAAGATTGAAAATACAATGGTAATGAATTATAGCATTTTAAAATATTGAACGGGAAACATTACCCACAACAACATTTGAAGAACAGATCCACAAGTAAAGCTTAGTAATTGGAGTGAGTGTGTGTTTGTGTGTGTGTGTGTGTGTGTGTGTGTGTGTGTGTGTGTATGTTTGTGTGTGTGTGTGTGTGTGTGTGTGTGCTGATATGTGAGTGGTGTGTCTGGAATTTACTGCTATGTCCGTATGTGTAACCGGAAGAGTAAACAAATTAATGGTTGCAGTTGTTAGGCTTCCCCCATGCTGCCCCACAATTTAATTGTAAGATGTCAAGGAGCACAACCAAATCAGATTGAAAAAGGAGGCTAGAGAGTAGAGTTTTGGCAGATATACTGTGGCAGCAATCAGGGCTATATATATTTTTTGTACACTGCTGCACGAATGTAGTTTTTTAGAAAATGATCACATTTTTATCCAAAGTGAAATACATATTCCTCTGACAAACGTAAACCCTTGGCGGCCAACTCTAGCCAAAACAAACTTTCAAAGATGTTGGCCATGATGAGACATCTGGATGGGCTCTTACTAGAGCAGAAATAAAATATTGAACTCACATAAAATATATATAACTTTGGAAAAAGAATTGTAGATTACAGAAATGATATTCATGCCTCTTTATTCCTCCACAATCCTTTCATCAATCTTAACAAGGAGCATCATTGAATAATGCGTTAAACTCCAGAAATGGATGAAAGATAAAACTACTGTGTTTGAAATCATTTAAATTGCAAAAAAAAAAAAAAATGTTGTTGCTTGTTCATTTTACCATCTTAAAAGATGATGTTTGTGTGTGACTTCTTTCAGACAGAACTGATGGAAGTGATCAAGAACCAGAGACGCAAAGACCCTGAAGGGTTTGTCAGTCGCTTCCAGGAGAACGCCTCTGATGAGGATGAGGATTTCATCAACGAACACCTGCTTCTCTTCTCCTCTGCCCTTGTTCCCAAGGCCATGTCTTCCCTGCTCACTGCCTTTGCTATCGAGATAGGCCATCGAGAAAAGGTCAGAGCTCTTATCTTATTTGCCTCCCTTCTTACGTGCGTAGTGGAGCTGTTTAGAGTACTGGAAGTGTTATTACTACTACTGTTACTGCTATTTCTAAACTGTTTAGAAGTAATGCCACTTCTAGTACAGTGTTGGTTGCCCTGTTACTACTGTTACTGTGATCTGTGCTGGTGCTACTGTTGCAATCACTGACAATGACAACAGTGAAGATGATGACGATGTAGAAGTACAAAGAATAATTGAAGTTTTCGTTGTTGTGGGCTTGGAAATATGCTGGACCGAATGAAGCGCCATCCTTTGCAACTTTTGGCATGAAACATACAGTTAAAAATCTTGTAATGGATATGAAACACACACACACACACACACACACACACACACACACACACACACACACACACACATCTATATATCTATATTTGTCTATCTATCTATCAATCTCTCTCCCTCTCTCATTTCATCTTATTTTCAACCTTTTGTGATTTTCATGAATTACATGCACACTATTGATTGTTATTGCCTGCCACATCAGTGTCAGATTTCTCATCACGATTGTATATGTACAGTGATATAACTATGTTTCTCTGCTCTGTTTATGTATTTTCATTTCAGTCGTGCATCTTTCCTGTATTCTGTGTGGTGATTAATTTGACAGTCTTAATAACCCCTTTACTTCTTGATTTTTTTTTCTTTTCTTTTTTCAATATCTGCTATTGTACTACAATATGATCTGTAATGTTGTACAATATGATTTGATACCTAATTATGTTTATGTATGCATATGCATATATATCTGTATGTACATGTAGACATATGCATGCATGTGGGTATATGTGCAAATATGTATACGCATAAGGGTGTGTGTGTTTGGGGATGAGTGTGGGTGGGTGGGGGTGGGTGTGAGTGTGTGGCTGTGTTCCCTTCATTATATTTTTATGATGATGATGGTTCGTTGATTAGTATTATAATTATCATAGTAGTAGTAGTAGTAGTAGTAGTGGTAGTGGTAGTAGTAGCATTTACCATTGTTTTTATTGTTGTGTCTTATCCTTACTGTTTTTGTTGTCACAAGGACAGATTGGAAGACCAGGCAATGCCTAAAATCTTTATCCTTGAGTAATAAAGTTTTTGAATCTCTCTCTCTCTCTCTCTCTCTCTCTCTCTCTCTCTATATATATATATATATATTGCATATCAGTTGCTTTCATCTTTCATGGGTACATACACATGTTAAATTTCAAGTGGTACGTCCACCCCTCCAACCTCACATTTAAAAAAAAGCTCCCCTCCATCAATGTATCAAGAGCCCAGATTCAAATAGATTCAAATGTTGCCTAACTCACATCAATATGCTCTTACTTATGTCTTGCTATTTTCAACAAGCAGTTTTTGATGCTTTTGATAAAACAGCAACAAACAACAACAAATTCTGCACTTCTGTGTAAAAGATTACAGTTGTATTGTACAATTGGTGAAGCATATTGCGTGAGGTTTTTAGATATTACCCAAAAAGTTGGAAGGTTGTCAATGTTTCATGAGCAAACAAATTTGTTACGCATGTTGACATTGTTCATTCTTGGGATTCCTGGGAATCATTATCAGTTCAAACTACGACTCAGGTTTTGTACGTATTACCTTTCCCTTATTTTTGTTTAAGGACCCTCTTGTGTTTCCTTCATAAAACAACAGAATTCCAGCCCCTATGATGTGACCAGTAGAGTTTTGCCATATGTTGTCCATTTCATCGCGTTGTTGTTTAATTATTGAATTATTAGTGAATCACAGACAGGGCCCAAAATGTGTATAGCACCGGGCGAAACCACGCTATGATGACCGTTGTGTTTATGTAATGCATAGCGGACCCATCACGAGTGGCTGGGCAGGCAAGTAGGCAGGATTCGAAAGGGTGTAGCTGCAACTGTGTATTTGAAAACTGGATGTTAAAACGACCCAGTCAATCAGTGTAAAAGTCTACCAGGTGTTAAAACCACACTGGTCAGTTTAACAGACAGTCTACAAGCTTCAGAACAAAGATAAGTGATTTTTCTGTGATTTCGATTAATAATTTGCCATCGCGTTATTGTTTAATCTTTGAATTATTAGTAAATTATTTTTCAGAAGAACCTTTATTTTTCTGGAAAATAGAATCTGCTACGCAACAATACCCAGATGCACCCTTCCACTGGCTAAGAGGAGACAACCCGACAAAAATTCCCAATCCCACGGCTTTCATACAATACCAATGGGATGAATGGCTGTTGGGTTAAACAGTCACTAACTGTATGCAGTCTGGCCTTAGGGCGACACCAGGCTGACGGACTCCACACAGATGGACATCCATTGCCCTTCCCTGATAGGAGGCTCTGTCAGGGCGACCGAATATTTTCCCTCACCACATAGAACACCCTTCTATGGATACTAACAAAACCCTGTCTCGCGTGCACCTTGGGGATCAGCTGCATAGCACGAGACATAAATTCAGATCCCCAAAACCCCAAAACAGGCGTGGCAAAAGAGGTGGGAAAAGATTGTGCTTAGGTAGCAGAATGACAAAAGCAGAGCGGCTGTCTAAGAAATTCTTTAGAATCGGCAGTTGGAATTGTTCCAGCGCAAGAATGAGACTCTCAACAGTTGAGAAATTGGCATATGATTTTGACATTCTATGTCTCCAAGAGACCAGGACAAGTGCAGACAGACCAATACATTTTGAGAATTTCACAGTCTTTCAAAGGAATGAAGGAAGAGGGGTAGCAATCATACTGAACAAAAACCTAAAAAACAAAGTTTCCACCATAAATCTAGAGAAATGGTTTAGCAACTCATGTGAATTAGTGGGGGTGCGTCTTGAAAAACCTGACGGAATTCACAAAGGCATCGTGCTCATCAATGCCTATGTTCACCCAGGAACCTGCACAACAAAAGAGGATTGGGCCTTTTTAGAGGAAATAGAGAACGAACTTGGAGACTCAGTCATTATCTGTGGAGACCTTAATGCAAGATCGAAGTTATGGGACCAGCGGAACACCAACCCACAAGGACTCGCACTTGAAGGAATGATAGGGGAAATTCTTCTTAGCCCTTTAACAACCACATCCCCAACTCGCCTTGGAACAAGACAAGGGGACAGTGACAGTGTGATCGACATCGCTCTAACATCTCCAAAATTCAGAGCAGAAATGAAAGCAGAGACGCTTCCACACCAAGGCAGCGACCACCTCCGGGTAGTTTTCAGTCTACAGAAACTGTCAGATAAACCCTGTATGAAACTGCGTGATCCATTTCAGTATGAAACCAAAGAGACAACTGTCATCGAAAAATTAAGACGCAGAAGAAACAAAAGAACGGCATTGCACAGGATGCAAACTATTCAGCCCCCATGGTGGAATACCGACACAGAGAGAGCCTGGATAGAAAAACATGCGGCTGTCAAACTTTGGCAAAAAGAAAAAACAAAACCATCTCCGGACAAAGATATTGAAACAAAAATGAAAGAAAAAACTAAACAGTTTGAAGTCATTGCTCAAGAAGCCAAAAATGACAAGTGGAAACAGTTTTGCGAGGCACTCAGTTATGACACAACATTGACAGAGTTCTGGCAATTTTATCGTCGCATGGAAGGGAAAACGTGCACAGCAACTACCCCAGACATGTTAGACACTGACGGAACCAAGCTTAAGACAAACGAAGAAAAAGGATCTGCCCTGCTCAAACGTTTCATACAACAGAGCGATCAAATAAACTTAGATGAGAAAAAGAAATATGTTGAGGAGTTAAACCAAACCCTTATGCAGACTGGACCTGATGATGACTTGACAAT
Source organism: Babylonia areolata (assembly GCF_041734735.1). Classification (NCBI taxonomy): domain Eukaryota; kingdom Metazoa; phylum Mollusca; class Gastropoda; order Neogastropoda; family Buccinidae; genus Babylonia; species Babylonia areolata. Next base: position 49,915,670 of record NC_134877.1, read on the forward strand.
AGATGATCTAAATGAAGCAATAGCTAAATGCAAGAAAGAATCGGCTCCTGGCCCAGACAAAGTTCGCTACTCACACATCAAGGAGCTATCGGAAGAAGACAGAAGCAAACTTTTCAATCTATATCAAAACAGTTTCCACAATGGACATGTGCCGGAGGACTGGACACACAGCTTCTTAAAACCCATATCAAAACCAGGAAAGGACCATCGTCAGGTAAGCGGCTACCGGATCCTAACCATGCAAAACATTGCTGGAAAGCTCATGGAATGCATGATAGCCAGGAAACTTGCAAGGGATCTTGAACACAGGCACATTCTCCCTTCAAATCAAGGTGGTTACAGAACAGGCAAGTCCCCATGGGAAAATGCAGCTGCTTTTGCATATGAGGTGTATAAAGGATTTCAAAGAAAAGGAGAAACACTAGCAGTAGCAATCGACCTTGAAGATGCCTACAATAAAGTCCAGTTTGCGCACCTCATGGAGCTGCTACTAAGGTATGGAGTAAGTTTGACACTAACAAGATGGATAGCAGCAGCGCTTCAGGAAAGAACCGCCGTCCTACGCCTTGGAGATTGGATGTCTGCACCTTCTAAACTATCCATGGGACTGCCACAAGGGTCTCCGCTCTCTCCTGTCCTCTACAACGTCTACACGAAGGGCCTTGCAGACTTAAACAACAATGGAATAGCTCGGGTGCTTACTCTTGCGGATGATGGCCTGGTCTTCAAAACTTCGAAAGATGCTCAGGAAAGAACTAAAGCCGTCCAGAAACAACTAAACAATATTGCTCAATGGTGCAAAGACACAGGATCTTCCATCAATCCAGCGAAAGCCCAAACGTTGCTGTGCACCCTCAACAGCAGAACCGCAAGCAAATCACCACCTTCTGTGTCATTCGATGGGATTCAGATCGAGAAAACTGAATGCCTACGCTACCTAGGAATACACTTCGACAGGATGCTGACCTTCAGAAAACATAGGGAAAATACTGTTCTCAAATGCAAAAAGGGCCTTTCAGTCTTAAAAGCAATGGCAACCAAAGGTATTGAACAACGCCACCTCTTCCTGCTATACCAATCACTTGTCCTCAGTGTGATCGACTACGGACTTGGGCTAACAATACCGTCTCAAAGCAACCTCCTAAAATTAGAAAGAGTTCAAAATGAAGCTATGAGGCTGATCCTTGGAACAACAAAAGACACGCCCACAGAAACCATGCTATACCTGCTTGACCTTCCTTCAGTGCAGGCCAGAAACAAGTTAGAACAGGTCAAGACCTACTTCAAAGCATTAGAAAACCCTCAAAACCCACTGCATGATGCAGTCAAAGAACCAAAAGGCAGCCGTCTAGGACGAGGAAGTTCATGGATGGGGCAAGCAGAAGACACAATCCAGCTAGTATGCCGACTACAAGACCCGAAAGAAACAAAAGAATGGGAGAAAAACCCCGAAAACCTCAACCATCTATTCAACACAGCCATTTCACCCACTCTAGGAAGACATTGTCGGGAATGGCCAGAGAGCAAAACTGATGCGGAAGTGAAGCTGCTCATAGAAGAAAACAGTAAAGAAGAGGACATCATCATATACACATATGGCTCAGTCACCAAAGACCAATCTGGTTGGGGATTCACTGTGAAACAAAATGGAAAAACAATTTGGGAAGAGAATGCTGCCTACAAAGTCACAATTTCCAGCCTAACGATGGAAGTTGAAGCTGTGACACATGCCCTCCAGTGACTATCGTCCATCCATACGCCCGGAAACCAACATGCCATGATTCTAACCGACTCAATGAACCTCATACAGAAAATTGAAAACGGAATGGGAAGCCCAGAGTGGCATAAGGCAATGCGCAACTTTCAGATTAAAAAACTCACATGGTCATACTGCCCGGGACATGCAGGTGTTACGGGAAATGAGCGAGCTGACAGACTTGTTGGTAACATAACACCAACGAGCGGCCTACATCTAGGAAAATCAAACAAATATCGGCATCATTTCCAAACCAACATTGCGCAAATTTCTTCAAAACGGAACGGAGTCTCTGTGGGCTTTTCCAAATACAATAGACTGATCAATATACTAGACGCCACGTTCTTGGCATCAGAGATCTTTTCCCATCCCTTTTGCGGCCAATCAGTGGCAGCCTCTGTGCGTGTATGTATGTGTGTGTTTGTGTGTATGTGTGGGTCTGTGCTCTTGAGTGCGTTTGTGCATGCGCGAGAGTGTAAGTGTACACAAGTGTCAGGAGAGTTCTGTGCACGTGCGTGCGTGTGTGTGTGTGTGTGTGTGAGAGAGGGGGAGGTGGGGGTGCGTGGGGGATGTGTGGTAGAGGATGAGGTATGTGAGTGTATGCATGCCTACACTGTGGGAGCAACAGGATATTGGAATGTATATATATATATATATATATATATATATATCTTTGTATATATGTGTGTGGGATTGGGGGTGGGAGATATGGGCGTATGTATGTGTGCTTGTACAAGTAAGTGTTCATCTCTGTAAGTGTGTGTGTGTTTGTGTGTGTGTGTGTGTGTGTGTGTGTGTGTGTGCCATGGAAGCTGCGATACGTAGACTAGAAGTGAGTGTGTGGAGGAGGGGGGTAGAGGAGGTGCAGGGTAATGTGTGTGGTGTGTGTGTGTGTTGGAGCTCATGTATGTTTATATGTATTTGACTCTGCTTTCATATCTGTGCAACTGCATGTTTGGTGCATATCTGTTATGCATGTGTGGGTGTATGTGTGAATGTGTGTCTTCATGTTTTACATTTATTTGCTTATTTATCATCATTGTTGTCTTATTTATTTATTTATTTATTATTATTATTGTTTTATTATTATTATTACTACTACCTTTTTCTATATTATAATTATTATTAATTTATTTATTTATTTATGTAAGCTTATCTATTATTTATTCACCTTTTTTTTTTTCTCAAGGCCTGACAAGCGCATTGGGTTACGCTGCTGGTCAGGCATCTGCTTGGCAGATGTGGTGTAGCGTATATGGTTTTGTCCGAACGCAGTGACACCTCCTTGAACTACTGAAACTGAAACTGAAACTGTCCATTTCAGGTCGCCATGCAGGGAGAGCTGTTGAAAGACAAGAAACTGATGACAAATGTTTTCAGAGAAATTCAGCGATTATACCCTCCATTGCTCGGAGGCATGAGAGTAGCTAGGAAGGTGAGTTTACAACCACTACACTTTTTTTTCTGCTTGTATAACACTCTGAAATAGTAACAAGATTTTGAACACTGTTTGAAAGCACATACCATCGGTTCAAACCAAATGTAGGCTAAGAATTCGATCAGTGATATTGATTATATATATACAAAAAAAGAAAGGGACAACAATTGAAACAGAATTAAAAACCAACAAAAACAAAACAAAAAAAAAAAGAAGAAAAAAAAGACTCTTCAGTGCCTGTTCAAAAGTCACAGTGCTATATCAATTTCATGAAAATCTAGAGATAATTATATAAACGCTCACTCTTGACAACAAGCATACTTGAATTCTGGTGGGTGTATGGTGTTGCTGTTTGACTTTGAAGAGGTCATCTGCTTTTTGGCACATGCAAAATGCTACTCTTTAGGGTTTTTTTCTGTCCTTTATTATTTGATTCACTAGCTTGTTTACTTTGACATAGTTTTTCGACTTCTGGTTTGTTTTGCTGTCATAAATGTCTTCAGTGTTAAATACTGCATCACCAACCAGCTCACGAACTGGTCATCACAATCCACATTTTGTCATCAGTTTTAGAGAATTTTGTTTGACAGTTGTGCTTTGACAAGTGTCAGTCAGTTGATGTTGCTGAAGGTGTGTGGCAGTTGTGTCCGCCTAAGGGAGATGCTCACTGGATGTGGTTCTTTTGCTCAATCTTCTTCGTTCGTGGGCAGCAACTTCCATGTTCACTTGTATATACACAAGGGAGCTTTTACATGTATGACCGTTTTTACCTGCCATGTAGGCAACCATACTCCGTTTTCAGGGTTTTTTGCTCAATTATTGTTGTTTGCAACAGGGCTCGCTTGTAGTGGATGGTGTCCTATTTTCTTTGTTTTGTGGGGTCTTTATGTACAACGCATTTTTTTTCTCTCCTCTTTTTTTCTTTCTTCTCTCCTGCTGTCAGGATGTGGTCATTGATGGCTACAAGATCCCGGAAGGGTACAACGTGATCTACATGACCCATGCTGCCCACCGGGACCCCAGCGTTTTCTCCGACCCGGACACCTTCCATCCCGAGAGATGGAACTCTGGCGAGTAAGGGATCTCCAAGATATCGATAGTAATAATAATAGTACATTTATACAGAGCTTTCAAACCTCTCTACAATAACCCTACAGTCAGACACAAAAATCACACACAAAAAAAGAAAAGAAAAGCACGTCTTGTATTTTCCCCATTTTCAAGCTTTAAAGAAAGAGAAGTGAGTTTTGATCCCTATGGTTTTCATCATTCACACATTTTTGCAAGCTCTCTGAACATATCAGGAGAGGCTGACTTCATTGAAACATTGATGCAAAATGAAAATTGTTTCGTGTATTGTATCACTCGTTGTTACAACATATTTATTTGTGTGAAATTCAGGCTGCTCTTCCTGGACGGAGTGTGTCACCACAGTTTTTCTTCTCTTTTCTGTCTGCCATTGTATTTGATTTACTGTAAAAAAGTAGTTTTTATTACAGAATTTGCTATAGACACTTTTGTTGACAATAATTCTTTTACTTGTGGGACCTCAGTTTGTCACCTCATCTGAATGACTTGCACCCAGACCACAGCTTAAGGTCTATAAGGGGTTAGGAGGATAAAAATCCTGGTCTGCGTATGTGACTCAGACCTGTGATTTGTTTTTGTGGTTATTTCCATGTTACTGTGTGTGATGCCAGCTGTCTGTTATATTTGCCAGGACTGTTGGGACTGTTCACAGCTTTTTTGAGTGTTCCTAAAAAATTGAAAATGCTCTTGAGACATTTCCAAAACATTCCAAAAGAGAGTTCAGAGATTTTTACATCTGTGAATGTTATCTCTTCCAGAGGGCTGTCGGATGCTAACCTGTTTGTTTTTGGTCATGGACCTCGAAAATGCATTGGAGAAGAGCTGGCCAGGGATATCATGAACGTGAGTAATGGAGGACTGCTTCATGACTGTTGCCACATGCTTGTCCTCTGAAATTTGTTTTCATGTTTCTTCTCTTTTTTTGCCATTTTTGACTCGTATGTATCGATACATGTAAATTATAGGTAAACACATTTATACATTCATTTTCTGATGTAAATATTACATGAAATTATGTTGTATTTTGTATGATATGATTATGTGTGTGGAGCATCATATGTATATTGAAAATTGAACAAATTTATTTTCTTTCGCAACTGCGTCAAGTAATTAGGAAGTTGTGTTATGTACATGTGTGCAGACCATCATGGTGCAGCTCCTGTCCCGCTACCATTGGGTGTTTCCAGAGGATCAGGACCTGTCGCAGAAATACATACCTGTTGCCCGTCATGTGGTCCCAGTCCATGTGGATCTCCTCCCTCAGGGCAAAGCTGTCAGGAGAAGAAAGGAGTCGTCCGTCTCACCTGATGAATCATCCTCGGAGGAGGATGAGAGCGATTCCGAAATCTGGTGATGGTCAGGGTTCTTCATCATCAGAGTTGCGCCTCCTCCCTAATGATTGTTAGGGTGTCTTCATCGTCACAGTTGCTTCCCTTCCCTCATGGTTGTGAGGGTGACTTCATCATCAGAGTTGCTTCCCCTCATGATTGTGAGGGTGACTTCAGCATCAGAGTTGCTTCCCCTCCCTCATGATTGTCAGGGTGTCTTCATCATGAGAGTTGTTTCCCCTCCCTCATGATTTTGAGGTTGTGAGGGTGACTTCAGCATCACAGTTGCTTCCCCTCCCTCATGGTCGTGATGGTGACTTCATCATCAGAGTTGCTATCCCCTCCCCCATGAGTGTGAGGTTATGAGGGTGACTTCAGCATCACAGTTGCTTCGCCTCCCTCATGGTCGTGATGGTGACTTCATCATCAGAGTTGCTTCCGCTCCCTCATTGTGAGGTTGTGAGGGTGTCTTTATCATCACAGTTGATTCCCCTCCCTCATGGTTGTGAGGGTGACTATCAGAGTAGCTTCCCATCCCTCATGACTGTGAGGTTCTGAGGATATCTTCATAATCAGAGTTGCGTCCCCTCCCTCATGATTGTGAGGGGTGTTCTTCATCAGAGTTGCAGCTTTTTCTTCTTTTCTTTTCTTTTTTTAGCAATGGGGAGGTGACTGTTGGGTGCAGGTTAGAGTTGGGTTTGGGTTTTGGCTGCTTTTTTTTTTTTTTTTTTTTTTTTTGATTTGGTGTCGAGTTGTGCATGACTTTAATGTTTTGTGTGTTTCTATTTTTGTGTGTGTGTGCATGTGTATTTGTGTGTGTGTTTGCATTTTATTAATCTATCTATTGATCTCTCTGTACATGTGTGTGTGTGTGTGTGTGTGTGTGTCTGTGCATGCGTGTGTGTGTGTATGTAATGTATATGCATGGTTGGATATGTAATGTATCATTGCCAGTGTTGTCTTTGTGTTCTGTTAAACATAACAGCAATATTCATAATTGTTATTGCAAGTTTTTGATGTGTTGTAAGGTTCATTTTGATAAGTGGATGTATACATCTGTGTGAATGCATTAACAAAAAATGAGGTATGATGTTTTTTTCTTTGGTATAATGCACACAATAAATTCACTTGATTTTTGTTCACTAGTTGCATTAGCAAAGGAAAAGGAAAATATGCGGCTTTTGAAATCAATATCCTAAGATTAATTGTTACGGTTTGTAGGGAACAACACTATGTGTGCACGCATGCCAGTACCTACTACTAAGCATGCCACACAGCAGTGCAGCAGGTGTTGGACATCTGTTTGCTTGGGGACACTCCAGCATACATGGTTGTTCCAGAACAGCCTTATTTGTCATGGAAAAATGTGTAAATCGGTTACATTCCCATGTCTGATGTTACAGCCGTGGATCGCATGTTATTGGGGGGAAAATGGGCGCAGTTTTTTTTTTTTTTTCCACAGGTGGACAAACCTGATGGTTGATGGGAAGTTGTAACCAAAACAGTGTGTGCATGTGCATAAATCCATACATTACCAGATTATCGACGAGCTGAGGTTAAGAGAAAGCATGCTTAACTGCAAAGATGGCTAGCTGTCACAAGCAACTTTTTTAAACTGATGAAGATGGAGAATGTTGGCATATCGCAATGACAAAAAACAAAAGCTACTTCCAGACCTTAAAAAAAGAATAAAGTTAATGAACAGTGACCATGTTTACAGCAAAGACAAAAAAACAACAAACAGATTTGAGATTTGTAGCACTATAGTGTGTTCCTGAAAATTCTTGAAAAATTCAGTTTATTCCAGATTTTATTCCTGATTTTTACATCACCAATGTTTAATGTTTTCAATGAAGTTTCCAGTCAATAGTAGCATGCTGCTGTGGGCATTTGTTGGGCTAATACAGGCCCATACTTAGCCAAGACACAACATGATCAGCTGTCACCCCAAATATTTTGTTACAAGGTTGTATAATAGTATCATGACAGAATGGAGAAGTCCTGATTCATGTGTCTTTATTCACACACACTCAATCAGGTACACACATATACATGTACACACTCATGTGTGCGCACACATTCACACAAACACACACATGCACATATGTAAACGCTCATTCATTCAAACACACCAGCACTCCCTCAAAACCATCTTCAAAAACACAGCTTCTCACCCATCAGATACAGCAGTTGTGTGCAGAAACAACAAAACTGAGTCTGAAAATAAAATCATTTTTACTAATTTTCTTTTTAGACACATTATACAGATAGTGTCGTTGTGCCCAGAATAAAAAAAATGACAACAGGATATAACACAAGAAAGAAACCACCTTCCATCGAGTGGAATACATAGCAAAGAGCATGGCATCCCTCAGACATCTGTCTGAACAGTCACAAATGGGTGTATATGTGATCAGATGCGTAGGTTTAGGTAGTTTCCATACTACTAGTATGTAGATATTTTTATTTCTAATCTTGCTACTGCAAGTGCAAATACAGCTGCTATTAATATTAGTGCTGCTGCTAGAACCATCACTGCCATCACCATTTATAGTATTTTACATCTGATACTGCTTACTGTCTTTGCTTTTATCACAACCACTGCTACTGTGGACTACAATGAATGATGTGCTTAGATTTATAGAATGCTTTCATTTTAAGATATTGTATGCTCACAGATGCAACCAATAACCATAAACAGGTGTGTCTGCAAGTTTACTTGTAATGTTCAAATTATGTGCTCACACACTCCCACATGCACCCTTACCCCCTACTCCCCCCCCCCCCCACTTCTAGTGATAAAAGAAAAATTGACTGACAGAAAAAATCATGTTCACTGTAGAATTGAGCCTCAAAAATATGTTTCACCTTCAAGAGTAAAACTTCAGTCAAGTGTGATTTTCGTAAAACGTAGATGAAAGATAAGGCCGTCTGTAGCTATTTTATTTTTTCTCAGCATCTTTATTTTAAACAGAAAATAGGTTGTTTGTAACCAAAGGTACTGTAGTGTGGGTGAGCGTGGTGATATATGTGTGGGTGTGCATATATGCGCAATTAGTCATTCGGATGAGACGATAAACCGAGGTCCCGTGTGCGGCAACAAAAAGGTTGTTCCTGGCAAAGTTCTGTAGAAAAATCCACTTTGATGGGAAAAACAAATAAAACTGCACGCAGGAAAAAGTACAAAAAAACAGGTGGCGCTGTAGTGTAGCGACGCGCTCTCCCAGGGGAGAGCAGCCAGAATTTCACACAGAGAAATCTGTTGTGATAAAAAGAAATACAAATACAAATTCATTGATACATGCATGCAGATGTTTATGTGTGTGTGTGAGAGAGAGTGTGTGTGTGTGTGTGTGTGTGAATTTATGCGACTCTGCCTGTCCATTGTGTGTGTGCATGCGAGTTTACTTTGTGTCTATGCATACCTGTCTGTCTGACCTCTTTTTTTTTCTTCTCTTGTTACTGAGTGCCAGTCTCATGTTGTGATTGTGTGTGTGTGTGTTTCTTGTGATGCTTTCTATTCTCCTTCAGAGCCCGATGATGGCACAGGTAATGGCGATGAAGACTCCCAGAGCGATAAGGACATGCAGTGTGAAGACTGCTTGACGCATGGCATGATACTGTGAACACACACACACAAACATGCACACAATCAGAACCTGTACATTACATCAGCAGCAGCAGCAGCAGCTGCAAGATTAATAGTAGTTGTACATGGTCGTAGTATGATCTAGAGCAGATTTGTTGAGTTAACAGCAGTACTGATAGACCTGATTTATAAGAGTGGATTAAGAGAAACAGGGCTGTCGCTAGCATTACTGCTGTTGGTGGTGCTTTCATTTGTATTGCATTTGTTGGTACAGTTATAGTACATGCATTATTAGTATAACACATTGCAGTGCAATAGATTGCAATGCAACACAAAACAATACAGCTGGATTTTGTGCAAAGCAATACAAGATGTGCAATATAATGCATCACAACACAACACTATTCACTACAAAACGCAACACAATGCAGGTCCATGTAAAAATAGAAAACAGTGCTTGACAACTAAGAGTCAAATGAGCAATAGCAGGAAAGAACGAGGCAAAGCGAAGAGGGAGTGAGGGTCAGAGGGTGCACACACATAGATTCTGAGAATGAGTGGGGTGGATAGGAAGTGAGGAGGGAGATGGTGGGAATGGTGGTGGTAGTTGTGGGGACTGGCTATAAGCTAGCTTAAGAATGGTGGTGATGGTTGTAGGAATATGTCACAAACTTGCTACAGAATGGTGGTTGTGGGAATACACAAGCTTACTAAAGAATGGTGGTGGTAACTGCGGGGATACAACATAAGTTTACTGAAGAACTGTGGTGGTGGGAATAAGCACAAGCTAGCATAAAAATGGTGATGGTGGTTGTAGGAATGCTCCACAAACTTGCTTAAAGAATGGTGGTGGTGGTAATACGAAATACGCCACAAGCCTGCAAAAGAATTGTCATGGTAACTGCAGAAATACACCACAAGTTTACTAAAGAATGGTCATGAGTTGGATGCCTTTTGGAAGATCTACAAGTGTGCATAAGAATGGCAGTGGTAGTTGCAGGAATGTGCCACAAACTTGCTTAAGAATGGTGGTGGTGGTTGTAGGACCATGTCACAAGCTTGGAAAAGGATGGTCTTTATTTGCGGGAATACGCCACTAGCTTGCTAAAGATTGATGGTGGTAGTTGTGGGAATACGACACTAGATTGCAAAGAAAATGGTGGAAATTGGAATTCGCCGCTAGCTGGCTAAAGAATGGCGGAGTCAGTTGCAGGAATAGGCCACAAACTTGCTAAAGAAATGAAGTTGGAAAACGCCACAAGCTTGCTAAAGAGTGGTGGTGTCAGTTGCAGGAATACGCTACAAGCTTGCTTAAAAAAAAAATAAAAAAAAATAAAAAGAAAAAAAAGAGGCTGAAGTTGGAATAAGCCGCAAACTTGCTAAAGAGCGATGGTGGTAGTCTTTGGAATACGTCACAAGCTTGATAAATATTTCAAATCTAGGGTAAAAAAACCCTCACACAGGAGCAGGGAGGGACAGATGATGAAATGATTAATTTTGATTCTTTGCTTACCCCAGCAGCATCGAAACTGCGTGAGAAACTCTGTATGTCCTTGTACACAGCAACCACTGGGAAAAAAGTATCAATATATGAATTTGTACTTAGAGAATGGGGAGAGACATGCGCACAAATACACACATACACACGCACACCCCACAAGCATCTCGAACATAAACCCAACCACTGACAACGCTGTCCCGTAATCCATATCACAACACAGTTCCTTTTCCACCACCCCTATTCCCAGGTTAACTATCACACACAGGTAGAGATAATTTATCCTGGTCTGAACTGTCCCGAGGTAAACGTCTTCCCAAGCTGTCACACTGAAGGAAAGATGGGAGTGGTGTATTTCAGTACTTGTTAATGTGTAGGTTATGGGGGATGAGGTCCAGCTATGTTGAACTTTTAAGGTTCCTTTGCCATTAGAACACTCGTATCGTTCTGATATGTGTTTGAGTCTTTAAAAGTTACTTTGCACCGCCAACTATAATATGACCCATAGCTCTGGAAAATTCCTCATGTCCCCACCTGGAAATTCTGTGCTAGAAATGTCCCCTGTTCTGCTGCTGTATTTGTTTTGCTTTTCCGTATTCTTTCTGTCATCTTTTCCTTTCTAATGTTCTGCCTTGTTGATCCATTTATATGAATCTTTATTCATTTCCAGAAAACCTTGAATAGATAAAGACAATGGAATTGTCTGTGGACCGATATATACAGTTTTTAAGCCCTGATATCTCCCTGTGTGTAGGCACCTTAGCATGAAGATAAGGACCCACTGGAATCGTTCTGCAGACCGATATATATAGTTTTTCAGCTCTGATGATAATTGCTATGTATCTAAAACAAAACAAAAAAACAAAAAAGTGCTCTCTTGAATCATTCTGCGAACCAATGATTCTTTTCTTTTGTTTATTCTTTTTTTCTTCTTCTTTTTTTTTTTTTAGCCTTGATACGGCCCAGTGTGTAAGCAACAAAAGATGAAGATAAGGTCTTACTTGAATCATTTTTCTCAAGGCACTTGGTCACTTCCAGCATCAGGTGGATTAAGGCGTGCCACGCCCCGAAACCGATCACGCAGTATGTCGCAAACTCTGGGATCTTGTCCGACGGCATATTGATGCCGATACCCACTGTCACCACTGTTGAAAATATGTATAAAAAGAAGGAAACATATGGTAATAATGCTTTGCGTATGATGGGGAAAAAGCTGTGCAGTTTGTTGTTTGTTCCTGTGCATTGTATAAGAAATGAGGCATGGTTATTTTGTTTCAAGATGACATTTGGCTTTGCACCGTGCTTTGTGTGAACTTTGCCCAGATAGACTGAGACAGCCATCCTCAAAGTCGTAAACGATCTTCTTCACGCCTTTGACGGTGACTAAATATATCTTCTATCTTTGTTAGATCTTTATGCAGCTTTTGACACTGTTGACCAAGACATACTTCTGTTTAGGCTTCAAAAGGTTTGGCAATTCTGGCACATTTTTTAAATGGCTGAATTATCTCTGCACCCGATCCTAAAATATCTCTTGTCAGTGGCCTCAGGCCCTCTGCATACATTAGTCCTGCTCCTTGCTCACTCTAAATTTTTGAATAACCCTTCTTTTCCTGTGTTTATCTGCTTGGGCACATACGATATTCTGATTTCTTCTTCAGTCGGCAACCTCAGTGTTACATTTGATTATACTCTTTCTTTCAAACAGCATGTAGGCTATCCAATATCTGTAAAGCTGCCTACTTGGAATCAAGAAAAATCTGTTCCATTTGACTGGTCTTGTCTGGGCTTGACTACTGTGACAGTCGCCTGGCTGGTTCACCGAAGTACCTTCTTAAAAATCTCCAAAAGGTCCAGAACAGTGCCGTTAGGTTGGTTTGCAAATCCCCTAGACGGGAACAGTCTCTTCACTGGCTGCCTGTCCAACACGGAATCAGCTACAATCTTGCCTTTATCTGTTTCTCATCTATTTCTGGCACTGCCACGAGATATCTTACAGATATGAACGCATATACATCCCATCTCGGTCAGCTCCGTTCTTCTGATACTCATGCTTCGCATCCCTGCAGTCTGAATAAAGTACTCTGGTAGCGTTCTTTCACTTTTCATGGCCCAAATGTCCGGAACCAATTCCCTGTGCAAATCAGGACCTTCATTTACGTTTTCCCTGAATACTGACGACATTTAACTAATGTAGAACACCAGGCCATTCAGTTCTCATGTATTTCACGTGTGTGTGTGTGTGTGTGTGTGTGTGTGTGTGCGCGTGTGCGCGTGCGTGCCTATTTTTGCAAATCACCCAGAGCCCTGTTAGAGAATAGACGCTATATGAATTAGCATTATTATTATCAGACACAAAGAAAGAAGATTGTGCACGCACAACCCACCCTCTGTCACACCCACTGACGTTCACACACAAGCTAGACTTGAAAGCAAGCACATCCATCCACATGCACCCAACACATGCACTCACACTCATACACACCTATGCATACACAAACATGCCTTCATATCATGCGCATACAATACTTGCACACATACTATATATGCATGCACACACATTCATACTTGCTCAACTGCATACACCAGCAAATATGCCAACACACACACACGCATGCATATTCAAAACAACCAACCTCCTAAAATGTAAGCGCTGGTGCCCACCAGAAAATGCGACCAGTTGAAGAGAGGACGATGCTTGTGGGCATGGTCACAACGAAAAATGGACATGATCGGCTGACCAGAAACAAGACAGATTCTTGTCAATGATCAGGACAACACAACAGCAACAACTTATCGACATGTTTTCAAGATCACCATCATCATGAATAAAAATCTGTTGTACTATTATGAATACTCATTATGTACCTGAACAGCGAAACACTACAAGAACAACAGAATCACAAATTACGTCATATAATAGAGCAAAGACATTAGCTCTGAGTATGAAATTTCACTCCATTCCTGAAAACGTAATATGCTCAGGAAGCCAGTGGGGTAACGGGGATGGTCCTCCGGCAGGAAGCGTGGCCCTTACACAGCGTGTTTTTCGTGCTATGATCAATTATCACTTTTACCAGGGTAAATCGTTCAATGAAAGATTTGTCAGTTCAGTTTGTCGCATTGCTTCTGCTTCAAAGAATTTAAATTTAGGAGATCAACGCTCGAAGATGACCGTTTTGGTCATCCAGTATCTGTTGTTACTCAAGAGGTTATCCAGTAAAGGCCAGTGATTGAGAAGAATCCAAGATTGACCTGTAATGAAACAGAAATTACAACTAACTTTTCATCGGGGATTAACAATGTCATTTTCCATGATCAAGTTGGCGTTGGGGCCACCATAACTTAAATGATGTATGCTGAACAAAAGAAAGATTGGAGCGCATACATGGTCCAAAACATTGACGAAGAAGATCAAATCGCGTTTGGGACATTGCAACTAGAGATGAGACGAAGGTATTTCAGTGTGATCCTGAAATAAAGCGGCATTCAGCAGTCTTCAGGTGAGAATCCACCTATAAAATTTGAATGATCCAAAAGTGCAGGCAAAGAAATGGCTGTGTATTTTTTAAAAAAAAGAAAAAAAATCTAGCCGTAGTCGACATACCACTCGAGGACAGAAAGGCAATGACTTCAGACAAGAATCCCAACCACTGCCCACACAAAATATTTGAAGCATAGTACAGTGAGTGTCCCTGCGGCTGGAACCCACGGTCTCCTGCTGCATCATGACAATGCCTGTGCACACATTGCAGCAGCAGCAGCTTTCTGGTGTAATATGGTGTACAGTTGGTTTTGCATTTCGAATTCCATTGATCTGTCCCATCGTGACTGGTTCCTGTTCCCTTTGGACAAGCGACAGCTGAGGGGAAGGCAGTTCCGAAGTGCTGAAAATGTTCGAGCTTTCTTCGAGGGCGTTATTTTGGGTATACCTATTCAAGGTGGTCGCGTGCCATGGACACGTGGTTTTAAAAGAATGGGAAAATGCTTGAAAGCTGAGGGAGGATAAGTATATATCAAGCTGGAATGGTTAATTTGTGTGTAAATATGCCAACATAGCTGCATTCAGTTGCTTATCAAGCGCCATCGCAATCATTGTCATCCATCCACATTACACGTACTTGATGATAATTGCCTGTTTGAATTAGATTAGTATACTTGTCACAAATAATAGATGAAGATTCCTGTTTCAGCCACGCATATATTGTGTGTATTACTTGTGTCAAAGTTTGAATGTGTCTTTTGTGTAGGCCTAT
>NC_134877.1:49933123-49945623 GCF_041734735.1 Babylonia areolata
TGACTCCACAGGCAGTCTCTGTAGGCCAGACGTGTTTGAAAAAGCGCGCCACCAGAACTCCGATACTCGCCGAAAGGATCCAAGCCAGAGTCATCAAGCAGCCGTGAAGTTTCACCAGAACAGTCGACTGCGCACGCGCGCCAATGTCCACGTGAGAGGTGACGTCATAGTGGTTTTCTGTCACGAAGGCGTTGGATTGGTCGTGTGGCAGTGGGTCCCAGCCTGCGAAATGATTTTGAAACTACTTACCACAGAGAATTCGTTTCACTTATTTCTTGCCGGAGAAAAAAAAAAAGGTTTAGGAACGTTAATGATAATATAATCACAAACATCGTCCGTACACGTATTATATACTATTATCAGAAGCATATTCATACAGCAGTGCTGAAATTATGCATGTAATATACCATTCTGTTGGAAGCAAAATTCAAAACCCAAGTGCGCGCGCGCGCACACACACACACACACATACACACACACACACACACTGACCATTAGCCTCTCCTCTAGCCATCAGGATGTGGAAAGGTGTTGTCAGGTTGTAGACTTGAGGTCCCCCTCCCTTCACAACAATCTGGCGGT
The DNA here is from genome assembly GCF_041734735.1 of Babylonia areolata. Classification (NCBI taxonomy): domain Eukaryota; kingdom Metazoa; phylum Mollusca; class Gastropoda; order Neogastropoda; family Buccinidae; genus Babylonia; species Babylonia areolata. The sequence goes on from NC_134877.1 coordinate 49,933,706, forward strand.
GAACTGTGCACGTGAAAACCCCGTCCACCACACTCCCTGTCGCGTTGCTCAGTCCTATCTTGGCCTGCATGAAAAACGTGAAGGCTACATCGTATGTGTTTTCCCAAACTAGCTGGACTGTTCCAGAGAAAAAATGTATATCACATCATTTTCATCATCATTTTTATTATTGTTGATGTTTATGTTTTCGGCATTGAAATTCCTTTCAGCGACAGCTTGAGTTAATTCTTATGACATTTGAGTTGTTTTCCGACAAAAAGTGATGTCATTATCTAACAGTGTGGGGTTATTTTATTTTATTATTATCATTATCATTGCTATTATTATTATTGTTATTATCATTATTATTCGTAGTAGTAGTAGTAGTAGTAGTAGTAGTATTCTGTTGTTCTTGTGTTTAGCATTATTATCATTCTTAGTAGTACTAATAGTTGTAGTAGAGGTAGTAGTATTTTGTTGTTTTCGTTGTTGTGTTTAGCATTATCATTTATTATTATTATTATTATTATTATTATTATTATTATCATCATTATCAGTAGTAGTAGTAGTATAAGGTTTAGTTTTCTGGCAAACTCACATCAGGGCTGACTTTCTTGTTCTCATAATTCTCGTTGTAGGCACTGAAGGCTTGAATTTCCCCGTTGTTTGTCACGCATTCTGTCACACTTGCTGGATTCTGCACATATATGTACACACGCACACACACACGTGCACACACACACACGCACGCACGCACGCACACACACACACACACACACACACCAGTCAGCTTGCCTGTTATCTACCTGTCTATATTTCGCTTATTTGTCTCACACCTGTGTGCTGCTCACTCGGTTTATCAAGCACAAAGACATTCTCCAACTTGTTCAGTCACTGCTCAGTCTCTTTCTATCTGCTTGTCTCTGTCAATGTGTGTGTGTGTGTGTCTCTCTCTCTTTGTCCGTAGATATACAGGCCTGTCTGTCTGTGTTTTTCCTGTCGTTCATACACTTTCAGGTTGTAGTGTGTGTCTCCATCCCGCCTGCACCCCCTCCATCCCTTTGTCTGTCCCTGGTTCACACGTGTTGAGTTCTTACTTTTGCCATCCTGTGCCCCTAGTCATGTTAATTTCAAAAGTGTTTTTGGGTGTGTTGGTTTTTTTTTTCTTTCTTTCCTTCCATCTTTGTGTGTGTGTGTGTGTGTGTGTGTGTGTGTGTGTGTGTGTGTGTGTGTGTGTGTGTGTCCTCTGTGTGTGTGTCTGTGTGTGCCATCATGTACCCCTAGTCATGTTAATTTCAAAAGTGTTTTTGGTGGGTTTTTTTTCTTTCTTTCCTTCCATCTTTGTGTGTGTGTGTGTGTGTGTGTGTGTGTGTGTGTGTGTGTGTGTGTGTGTGTGTGTGCAGTTTTAAAACTTATATAAACCTTTGTTAGAAAAAACAAAAACAACAACTTCTTCCAACATCCATCCGACGTATCTTCCGTCTTTACACCCCTTCCCCCCTCTTTCTATCCTTCCTTTCGTCATTTTTTCCGTCCACCCATCCATCCATCCATCCATCCGTTTTCTCCGTTAACCACACACCATTTTGGCCTGAGTTCCAAAGCCCAAGGCCACCCACAAGTTGTTCCCGGAAGCGACAGCGGATTTGAAGGAGATGACCAGTGATTGGTTGGCTTTGTACCACGTGGCCAGGAAGGTGCAGTTGACGTCACCATGACAGTCGCCATAGCAGGCTTTCGTCTGGCCACAGCCTGGGTCTTTGGGAAAGTGGGTTGTCTGGGGAGAGGTCATAATAATAATAATAATAATGTACATTTATATAGCGCCCTTTCTCACTAAGAGCTCAAGGCGCTTTACATGAAAGAAAAATATTACAAGTAACATAAAAAATTCATGGCCACTCTTTCTCAAAAACCCCTCCCCCCACTCACACTCTCCCTTTCCCACTCTACATACATCCAAAGTGAGCTGACATGGGTGGTGTTGGAGAAAAGGAAGCTGAAAGTACTTATAGATAGGTTTTAAAAAGACGAGTCTTTAGTGATGAGCGAAAAGCAGAAATAGAATCAGATGCACGGATATGATAAGGAAGGTTGTTCCAGACGTGAGGAGCAGCAAAGAAGAAAGAACGTTCACCATGGATCATCTTGTATTGACACGAGGAAGTTTCAAAAGGCAACAGTCAGAGGAAGAGCGGAGATTTCTTGTGGGAGTGTAAACACTGACAAGGTCAGAAATATAAGAATTAGAAGTTTTGTTTTGGTTTTGTTTTCAAACGTAAATCAGTGCTTGTTTTGTTGGTTGGTCGTTTGCTATTGACTGTGGTGGGATGTGGGTGCGTGGGTGTGTGTGTGTGTGTGTGCACGCGCGCGTGCGAGTGTGTGTTCTCACTGCTTTGTTTCTCGTTTTTCCTGTTTAAATTGTCATTACATTTGCTCCTTGTGCATTAGTGTACGTAACGTCTTTTCATTAATCATGATAGCAGCAAGGAGGGCAAAGCGTTGTGTCTTTGGCAGTATGTGTGTGTGTATGTACGTGCGCACTGCATGTGTATCCCGGTGCATAACGTGTTATTACCGACGTGTCTGTGCGCACTTGTATGTTGTGTATGTCCATAATCATGCGCGTGTGCATTGGCGTTACCACATGACATTATGTAACTGCACAGGGGAGCGACAAACATTCATTAAACATACACATACACATAGCATCAACAATCAGTATGTCTGGACGCCTGGGACAAAACAGAACTCTTATCCGACAGTTCAGGTGTACTGGACGCAAAAAACATAAACGCAGTCCTATGGTTTTAAAGTTGTCAGAATAACTGGACACGAAAGCCTCAGAAATACATCAGTGTGGAGTCACCGTTGGTTGCGTAGTCGGTGGTGGCGCAGTCGTGGTGACGTTTTGATTGGCTGGGGGGTAACCACGTGGTTTGAGGACCCCGGATGTCAAATTTACCCAGTAGGTGCTGAAACTTTGAACAACGGCGCCTCTGTAATCACAAAATAAAAATTGTCATTTCTTCGGAGGCTGCAACTTTGAACATGGTTGAGTCCGTGTGTGTGTGTGTGTTTGTGTATGTACATGTGTATACTCAGTGATGTGCGTGCACACAGGCGCAAGCGCGTGTGTATGTGTATACGTGCACGCACGCGCGTGCATGTGGACTCCAACATTGACTTCAAATGCCCAATTTCTCGTCTTTCTCCGTCTTTCTTTTGTCTTTCTCCTTTCTTTCCATGTTTTTTTTTATTTTTTATTTTTTTATTTTTTACTGTGATTTCCTGTCTTTGACATTCTGCCTGTTTTTCTTTCTTACTTGCTGAAACGTAAACTTCCTATTCGATCACTCTCTTTTTGTCTGTCGGTCTCTTTCTTCCCCCCCCCCCCCCCCCTCCCGGCCCCATACCCCTTCTCTCTCTCTCTCTCTCACACACACACATACACACACACTCACACATACACACATCCGGCTACATATTCTTGCCAGCTTACGAACAAGGATGCACTGTCATGTACAGAAACACACACACACGGGAGCGCTCGCACCCCCTCCTCCACCCCCACACCCCCACTACATACACACAGACTACACATACACACACGCGCACACCACACGCACACACGCGCGCACACCACACACACACACACACAGAGGGTAGGACTCGCGTGCGCGCAAACGCACACAAACCCCACACACACTCACACAGAGTAGGACTCGCGTGCGCACAAACGCACACACAGAGGGTAGGACTCTCATGCGCGCAAACACACACACACACACACACACACACACACACACAGGGACTCACGTGAACACAATGTCGTCCTGTCCAGACGAGGGAGGAGTCCAGACCAGAACGACAGACTGTTTCTCAGAGGGGTCGGTGTGCGTCACGCCTGTATTCTGAGCAACATAACACCACACACACATATACGTCTCCCTTCCGCCCCCCCCCCTCCTCTCTCTCTCTCTCTGTTTTTCTCTGCTGAAATGCAAGCACGACCACACACACACACACACACACACACACGTGTTTCTTGCATCTGCGGTGCTCACATAACAGCCGATCACACACCAACTTGCGATATGTTGAAGTCTCAAATCTCTGAACTGAAATCATCTTCAGTCCATTGCTAATGTATGACTTTTGAACTCCTTGTTAAATAGTCCACTTGGTTCGCTGTAAAAGTTGTTAGTTTTTCATTAGAAATATGTTATACTGTTATGCTTTTTTTTTTTTAAAGCAAAACTTAAATCATTCTCTATATGTAACACACACACACACACATACACACACACATATATATATATATATATATATATATATATATACGCGCGCGCACACACACACACACTTTCACTTACTCGCATGCGTACACAGTAATTTCCCCGCCCCCTCCACTCACTCGATTTTTTCCTTCCCCCGTCTAATATCACAGTGAAAAGACGTTAAACTAAAGAACGAACACACACACACACACACACACACACACACACACACACACACACACACACACACACACACACCTGTCATGTACACCGGCACACACACACACACACACATCCACATGTACACACACATAGAGACATGAGCACAGAAACACACATACACGCCCGCGCACACATACACTCCTACTTTTTCTTCTTTCTCTCCTTCCTCCTCCTTTCAGTCCTCATTTTTTCAAGCTCTTTCTTCTTCTTTTGGTTTCTCCTTTTTCTATTCCTGGTCTTCTTCCTGTTCTTGTTCTCCTTCTCCTCTCCCCCTCCTCCTCCAGCAATCTCCCTCTCCTTCTCTCCATCCTCCTTTTCTCCCCCTCCCCCTCCTCCTCCTCCACCCAAACCACCCCTCATCTTCCTTCTTCTTTTTCTTCATCTCTTCTCCCTCCTCCTCCTCCCTTTTCTCCTTCTCCGGGCCAGTCTTCATACAGCCAGTCTTTTATTTTTATTTTTAATTTTTTAAATTTTTTACTCATTTCTTGTGGTCTTTCTTCATATCGTTTTTTGACATTTTCCGGTTTGAGGGGTGGACGAAAAAAAAAAAGCGATTGCTTGCTTATTCTATTCCCCTTAGAAAGAAAATGCATCTTCAATTCCCCCCCACCCTCTCTCTCTCTCTTCACTATAACATTTATCGTAGTGATCATCATAATACCATCATCATTTCTACAATGATTTTTTTTTTACTCTAAAAACTGACGACAATAATTATATGCAGTGAGGGCTGTACGTATTGTCACCTTTCTCTGCCAACATTGATTTTCTTCCCTTGTGTGTGGAGGGGAGGACATTCAGATCTGATGTCCTGCAACCGCATTTTTGTTTGTTTCTTAATTTGCTTTTTTACGCTCCGGTTCTTCTTCTTCTTTCTCCATTCACATTGTTCTTACTCCTGTGTTCTCGTTATGTTCGTCGTCAACGTCTTCTACTATTCCTCCCCCACCACCCTCTCCCTGTTCTTCCTTCCTCGTTTTAGTCGTGGCATTTTCATTGTCTTGCTCCTACTCTTTTATTGTTACCCCACCTTCCTTTTCTTCCCCTCTTCATTCTGCGTCTCCTCTTTCTTCACTTCTTCCTCCGTTTTCTCCTTCTCCTACATGTTCTCTCCTCCTCCACCTACGTGTTTTCTTTCTCCACTGCTCTCTCCTCCTCGTCCGCATTCGTATGATCGGTCCGGTTTGTGAAATCAAATGAATCGATTGCCTATGACATGTCTCCCAGGCATCCTGACACTAATTCTGTGGCGTCCTTTTCCCTCCATGTGCCCCACCCCCTTCATCCACCACTTCCTCTTCATCCTAATCCTCCTCCTCCTCCTTCGCCACCTCCTTCCTACCCACATTCAGGTCTCAGTCCCCCAGACAACCTCATCCTCATAACTCCTGTAGCATCGTTTTCCGTGTCACCCCTCCTCCCCCCGCTCCGCCTCTTCCTCCTTTTCTCCCTCTTCCTCATCCTCCTTTTCTCCCTCTTCCTCATCCTCCTTTTCTCCCTCTTCCCCATCCTCCTTTTCTCCCTGTTCCTCATCCTCCTTTTCTCCCTCTTCCTCATCCTTTTCTGCCTCTTCCTCATCCTCCTTTTCTCCCTGTTCCTCATCCTCCTTTTCTCCCTCTTCCTCCTTTTCTCCCTCTTCCTCATCCTCCTTTTCTCCCTGTTCCTCATCCTCCTTTTCTCCCTCTTCCTCCTTTTCTCCCTCTTCCTCATCCTCCTTTTCTCCCTGTTCCCCATCCTCCTTTTCTCCCTCTTCCCCATCCTCCTTTTCTCCCTGTTCCTCATCCTCCTTTTCTCCCTCTTCCTCCTTTTCTCCCTCTTCCCCATCCTCCTTTTCTCCCTCTTCCCCATCCTCCTCCTTTTCTCCCTGTTCCCCATCCTCCTTTTCTCCCTGTTCCTCATCCTCCTTTTCTCCCTGTTCCTCATCCTCCTTTTCTCCCTGTTCCTCCTTTTCTCCCTGTTCCTCATCCTCCTTTTCTCCCTGTTCCCCATCCTCCTTCTCTCCCTGTTCCTCATCCTCCTTCTCTCCCTGTTCCTCATCCTCCTTTTCTCCCTCTTCCTCATCCTCCTTTTCTCCCTCTTCCCCATCCTCCTTCTCTCCCTGTTCCTCATCCTCCTTTTCTCCCTCTTCCCCATCCTCCTTCTCTCCCTGTTCCTCATCCTCCTTTTCTCCCTCTTCCTCATCCTCCTTTTCTCCCTCTTCCCCATCCTCCTTTTCTCCCTGTTCCCCATCCTCCTTTTCTCCCTGTTCCTCATCCTCCTTTTCTCCCTGTTCCTCCTCCTCCTTTTCTCCCTTTTCTCCCTGTTCCTCATCCTCCTTTTCTCCCTGTTCCTCATCCTCCTTCTCTCCCTGTTCCTCATCCTCCTTTTCTCCCTGTTCCCCATCCTCCCTCTCGCCCCTAGTCACGTTCTCAGTCCAGTTTAATTCATTCTTCCTTTCTTTCATCTAAAAAAGACAACAAAAAACAAAACCCCAAAACAGAAACAACAACAAACGAAAACAAACAAACTGACAACGGCAGACTTACTCCATTGTCGCCACACTGAGGCTGAGACTCTGACGTATTTGCAAACGAGCCCAGGTATTCCGTGGTGTTGCCCGCCACCCGATGGGCACCCACCAGGAACCCCTTAAATGGCGTGCCCCCATTGGTCACTTGCACGGTCACTGTCCACATATGGAACAGAATCAATTACTCCCAGCTCCAAGACCAAAATAAAGTCCTGAATAACTTCACCTTGATGGCTTTTTGCCAGTGGGTCGTTAAACTCCAACTTCAAGGTCATCATCAGCTTAATTAACCAACTCCGTGTACAATCTAACCATAAAAAGCTAAAGCATTGATTCGTTAAATCCACTCTTAGGCGATTCCTAACAGCATAAGGTCGAAATCTCCTGTCGTCAAATTCTTCAAATAACCGGATACTTCCATAGTGATTTGTCCACACAATGCATTTTACTGACAGCGTATTAAAACATAGCCGACCACAAAGGTAATATTAGTCTTATTTCAGAAGGCACGAAAACAATTACAAAAAGCATACCATTGCATCAGATATTGCTGAGTATCACATGCTATTCAAATTGATATTCCATTAAAACGATAAAGTAAAACTGCTTTTTTAAAATTATTTTTTTTATTGCTCTTTGTACATAGAAAAAACTGGTTGGTTCGTTATGCTGTGGTTGAATAATACGCACTGTTTAAATTATTACCAAGTTCTCTATGGAACTGTTTTATTCAGACAAAAAGTTGCAGAAGCACGTAATATTCCCTTGAACCTTTCACACATTAGTATTATGACGGGTGCAAAAGCAGAGTGGTTACAGTCCCGGGTTTGAATCCCGGTCGCAGTAACTTGTGGATAAAGGGTGGACACTTTTTCGATCTTCCATGTCATCAGATGTGCAGATCTGCTTGTGCCTGAACCCCCTTTGTGTGAATGTGCATACAGAAGATCAAATACTCATGTTAAAGATGTCGCAATCCATGCTGGTTGAGCGATAGTTATGAAAACATACCCAGCATGCACAACTCCGAAAACGGAGTATGGCCGCCATATGACAGGATGACTGACAACCGGACATACACCTAAAAGCTCACTCGTACATGGGAGTGAACGTTTGAGTTGAAGCTCACGAACACAGAAGCAGATGAAGACACCAGACATGAATAGCAATTGCAGTTGCCATCAGAGGGTTTCTTCATACTCGGTTAGAAAATCAAATGATTGTTGTTGTTGTTGTTGTTGTTGTTGTTGTTGTTGTAGATGTTGTTCTGCTTCTTCTTCTTGTAATTACGATACAACACATGCACACCCCAAACAGAACGTCACAAGTTATACAGCACATCCTTGTTCCTGGCTCACCGTTCACAGGCGTTCCAGGCGAGTAGACGTTATCTTTCACCACCAGACTGTACGGGGAAGCGGAGGTCTGCGGCGAACCTTTGTGGCACACTTGCGGCGACTGCAATGCGCATGCCTGTTTGCCTGCGCCTGTGGGATAGGCCTGCACGTGCAAGTGTACCGCAAGCGTCGTCGCCAAAGTTAGGACCACAGGCACTTGCAGTGGAGCATTGAGCGAGATCATGTTTGTCGAGGGCTGGTGTAAAGTACGCTGCCTGTGGTCTGCTGACGTTATTTGCTGTTCTTTTTTTCTGACCTCTTTTGGAAGGTTGTTTCTGGGCGGAGAAGACCTGCTGGAGAGAGAGAGAGAGAGAGAGAGAGAGAGAGAGAGAGAGAGAGAGAGAGAGAGAGAATTTTCAATTTTTGTCATTCAGTTGTCTTCAAGTTCATTTCTAGCCCCGTCCTCACACTCCCACCCAATTTTTTTTTAATTCTCTTGCTCACTGAGACACATACAACTTCATGTCGAGTCGGTTATTTATTTTCCTGAATGTCTTTTATCATCAGCGGAGTACATAAACTATTTCTAGGAACTGACGATTTTATTTTCTAATATCGTTTAATTGTCAGCAAAGTATACACAGCGTTTCAAGGAATCAACGATCTTATCTATCTAAACTTAAAATTATCTTATTCGCAATACTGGAAAAATGCTAAAAATGAAATGAAGAAAGAACTGAAGAACGAGTAACAGTCAAAGGAAGCGATTTGATCCCAGCTGATCAACACAGTGAAAAGAACGGAAAGAGGAATAATCAAGGGGAACAGAAGGAAGGAGGCTGAAACGGAAAGAGAGGGGGAACTTAGAGCAGGAAGGGAAAAGAGAAAATTGAAATCTACTATGAATGGCATTCCTGTCCTCATGGCTTTGGATATAATTATCATTTACCGGCCCAACAACCATAAGGCGACTGGCATAAAACAACAACAACAACAACAGGGGAAATGTCAACTGTATTTCCACACAAAAACCATTTAATTTCGGTGAGATTATCAGTTGAAAGATATTCTCGAATTTTGAATGAAATGAATTAATGTGCATTATGTTATTTATGTAAGTCTGTATGTCTGATGTCTGTCTGTCTGTACATGATGTATGTGTGCATGTACATGCAACTTCGCATGCGCGCTTAATATGGGTCAACAATGATAAGTTCTTTTTGTTATCCACACAATAACTTGTCGTCAGTGCACGCGCACGCGCGCGTGTGTGTGCGTGTAACATTATACACCAACAACAAAATATTATTGGTCGCCGTTTCGGTGTTGACTGTCTGTCTGTGCGTATGTATGTATGTATGTACATGTAACTTCGCACACGTGCTTGATATGAGTCAACAATGATAAGGTCTTTTTGTTATTCACACAACAACTGGTAGTGTGTGTGTGTGTGTGTGTGTGTGTGTGTGTGTGTGTGTGTGTGTGTGTGTGTGTGAGACATTATACACCAACAAGAAAATATTATTGGTCGCCGTTTCGGTGTTGACAGAAGCACGTGTCGTTTATTGATTCACTGGACCATGAAATTATATATAAAAAAAAGAAAAAAGAACGAGCAAAAGAGAGGGAGAGAGAGAAATAATAGGATAGACAGACAGACAGACACTGAGACACACACACACACACACACACACACACACACACAGAAAGAGAGAGAGACGATGATGATGATGATGATGATGATGACGATGATGATGTTTTATTGAAGAAACACATAAGGTTCATTTCAATGGGGAGTTGGGGAATAGGTCATTCAAGAACTCGTTGCGTAAAGCTACATTAGCTGAACAAACAAAACATGGTTTTCAACTTCGATTTCAAGCTTACACATTGGGCATAGTATCTGCTGAGGGGATAAATCTGCTCGGTGGCGAAACATATGAGAGTTAATGGGTGAAAAGCCCAATCTGAATAAAAGTTTTGAGCATATGCAATCTTGTAACAACGTAACTGTTAACAGTCCACATATGGCTCAACCTTGAATGGGCATAAAATTTAGAGCGTTGGCTAGTCTGTATTCCTTCTTCCCATTCCCGTAAGAAACTACTGACCAATCTCTCTCTCAAGGTACTCACGAAGACACGTGCGTTACCTACGCCTTGCTGCTGCCATGCTTCAAAGACGCCGTTGTCCCATACGAGGTTCTTGAGGTGAAACACCCAAGATTTCTTGCCTGATTCACTCATAGCACGTGACATTAAATAGGCCTCGTGATGGAGTCGCTCTGGTGTCATTGTGATCAAGCGAAGCCAGTACTTATCAAATCCCACTGCCAAGGTTATATACAAAGTGTATCTACCCAAATCTCCATATATCATCCTGTTAGGAGTTTGCTGGCCAACACGTAACAACCTCTTACATGCAAATAAGTGTACCTTTTCTAGACAACTATCTGTTGAAATCCCCATATTTCGGCACCATACATCAATATTGGCAAAATCTGATAATAAAAAATCTTAAAAAAGACACTGACTGGCACATCACCCAGTCTGAAAAGACTCACACTCGACCAGGAATCCTCCTTTGTGAAAAACAATAACTTTTGTTTTGGATAGATTTAATTCCATGTCAAAAGTGTCAGCGAAACTTTTCAAAATGTTTATCTGGTTTTGTAAGCCAGCAGCTGAGTAAGAGGTCAGGGCTACAATCATCAGCTGCAAACAAAATTAATAAAATCACCACAATATCTGTTGAAAGCTGGACAACATGCTTACCATTTCTTGCAATTTCAAGGGCCAATTCATTAAATAAGAAAGAAAATGAAATGGGTGAAAGCACACATCCCTGTCTCACCACAATGGGACACTCGAAAAATTCAGTGATACTGTCTTGGCATCGCACAGAAGAGAGCAGAGACTTGTAGATACTGGTCAAAATGAGAAGCATTTTCCCACCGATACCTACCTGACGTAGAGTCTTCCACAATGTTGCTCTGTTTACACGGTCAAAAGCTTTCTTAAAATCTACAAAACAAAGACAGACTTTTCCTGACATTTTCAACAAATATTTCTAGACAACTGCTTACAAAACATAAATGCTATCAACAGTCGAATAACCTGCACGAAAACCGCCCTGTACCTCATCTCAAGCAATAATCTACCTAACTCATTAACCACTATATCTTCTGAGTGGCGTAACGAATAAAGATCTGACTGAACCACTGACTGAATATTCTCATTCACATCATCGTTAGCAACAAGAAAATATTATTGGTCACCATTCCGGTGTTGACAGAAGCACGTGTCATTTATTGATTCACTGGACCATGAAATTAGAAAAAAAGGAGAAAAAAAAGCGAGCGAAAGAGAGGGAGAGAGACAGAAATAATAGGATAGACAGACAGACAGACATAGAGAGAGACAGACTGAGAGAGAAAGAGACAGACAGACAGAGAGAGAGAGAGAGAAACAGAGAGAGAGACAGAGAGAGAGAGAGAGAGGAGAAAAGCCAAGACAGGACAAGACAAGACAAGACAAGACAAGACAAGACAGTGATGCACCTTTTTCATCAAAAACTCACCTTTGATAGGGT
>NC_134877.1:49950623-49955623 GCF_041734735.1 Babylonia areolata
TTAAAGTTGTTGTGGTTAGTTATATATTTTAAACATGATGGTAAATTATTCCAATACGTTCCCCCGCTGTATGTTAGGCTGGACTTAAAAAGATCAAGATTTGGACGAGGTATATGCAACTTATGTACATGTCATATGTTATTTACTGGGAAGTTATTTAAAATTGAAGGAGGTGCGTAGCCGCTTACTATTTTGTGCATAAAAACAGCCTTATTGTAGTCTAGTTTTAGCTCCAGTGGGAGGATATCAAGTGACCTATAATCATTAGGAATTAATGAGTATTAGCGCTAGCAGAATCCCACAACGTAGAAGCATGATCTATTATCGACTGTATGTGAGCATTAAAGAATTGTTTTCGGGCATGTGTATTTAGAAAGTGTTTTATTTTTGATAACTGGAATACTTTTTGAGACATCCTTTTACATAAATAAGTAATATGTTCAGACCATGATAAATCATTATCGATAACTATACCTAAAACTTTGTGTGATTTGACTTCTTTTATTTTAACATTGGAAATGAAAATATTGAACAAATTTGTTGGCATTATCTGGCGTTTCTGTCGAGTTGTTCCAGACATGCATTTAGTTTTATGAGCATTGAGAGACGTATAGTTATGTTCTGTTCACTTAACTAATCTGTTCACACTGTCTTGTAAACTGGATGTCAGAGAGAGAGAGAGAGAGAGAGAGAGAGAGAGAGAGAGAGAGAGAGAGAGAGAGAGTGTGTGTGGTGATTGGGGATGGGATCAGTCGGGTCACCAAGATATCAGGAAATGACACTGGATTGTTCATTGGTGGCTTCTGTTGTGTCTCATATGTTGCCCACTTCAATGTTTGTTAAAGTTGTTGACTGTGTGTGTGTCTATATGTGTACTTTCATGTTGCCGTCCGAGTTGGGGAAAAGAGGTTTAAAAAGAAAAGAAAAAGACATTGGATTGTTAGAGTGGGTTAGTGGGTCTGTAGGTCACAACAGGTGAACAAATAAACGGGGGTAAGTAGGTCATAGTTCAATATATTATGTGAAAGATCATTACAGAGGTAACAAAAATGACATTGGGTTATTGATTGACTGGGTCAGTAGGTCACAGTTCTCGTAGAAAGTAGGTCATGCGTCAGTAGAAATGTGAAAGGTCAGTGCAGAGGTCACAAAGACTGGTCCCCCCCTCAAGGACAGTGGGTCCGATATAAGGTCAGCTTGTGTGGTTCAAGGCCGGCAGACGAGTGAGTAACAAAATAAAACGATTAAGTTGCGAAGTCGATTTAGTTGTTTTCTTTGATTGTTCTATTTATTTCAAACATTCATCTTTGATTCCGCCATCCGTCTCCCAACTCACTATACAGCTACCCCCTCTCTCCTCACTATCTTTTCTTCTAGTTATTTCTAAATGATAACATTCAAATGTTAAAACTAATACTTTATCTATAATCACCAGTACGTTTGACGAAACATTGAACAAAATTCCTCTTCCATGTTCGAACGTGTTATCCGTTGTATACCAGAAAAAAAAGTTTTTGAAAAGAAAAGTGGATTATCATATAGGGTTCGCAACAAAATAAAGTGTACTTGTGAATACCTGCCACACGAGTTCGTAACTGTTGTTCTATTGCTTGTGTCAACCATCGGCTTCATAACTTGTCCGTTTAAGATTCTACCGCCGGGGGATCAATATTTACGGTTTTTCAGCCTCGATATAGCCAGGTGAGGTCGTCTGGGTTTTAAGCAAAACAACAAAACAAAACAAAAACAACAACGACAACAACAGCAAAGGAAAAAAAAAGAAAGAAAAAAGAAAAAAAAGTATCATGGTGCAACAGGTTATCGTGCTGATTTTTTTTTTTTTTTTCGTTTGATAACGTGTGTTTGTTATTTCTGTATCTGGTTCAAGGCAACAAAAACGTCGTACGAGGGAGTAAAGATGGGTCAGTATCTCTCTGTCCTAAGTTCAAACACACGCTTTCCCTGTGCTGGTCATGATATGTCTCCTGAACACACGCATACATACGCACACGCGCGTGCGCACAAACACACACACGCGCACGTTCACGCGTGCACATATAACTGCGCGCACGTACACACATATTCTCACTCACACACAAGCACACATATGTACACGCGTGCGCACACACTCATACTCAAGACACATACACAGACACATACACAGACACACACAGATACACACAGACACACACAGACACACACACACACACACACACAAACAATCAAAAGCACATATGCACATGCACTGACACATATGTACATACACTGGCACACGCATGCATGCACGCACTTAAGCGCGCGTGCCCACTCACACAAACATGCATGCTCAGTTCTTCTCGGACGCAAACATCCACATGCACGTAAGCACACGCACACACAGCGTGCGTCCATGACTTAGATATAAGTGCGGGAATGTGTTTGTTCTCTTAAGTATCTCTGTCTGTCTGTCTGCCTTGTGTCTGTCTGAATGTCTGTCTCTGTGTGTAACATACGCACTCACCTACAAGTACACACACACACACACACACACACACACACACACACACACACACACACACACACACACACACACACACACGCACGCACACACACACACACACACGAACGCACGCACGCACGAGCACGTACACTCATACAGTCACGCGCGCTCACACACACACACACACACACACACACACACACACACATTCTCACGCTGTCTTCTCCTGTCCATCTCTCAATGAAACGTTGTAGTGTACAAATGACATAAACACTGCCCAGCGACCTAAAGTGAATCCGATAGATCACAGGAAAACTGATGGACCTATGTCAACCAAGGTATGACCATGCCCAGCCTTACAAGCTCTCTCTCTCTCTCTCTCTCTCTCTTTATATATATATATATATATATATGCACCTCTCTCTTGCTCTCATTCTCCCACTTCCCTCTCCCTCTGTATCTGTATGTCTGTGTGTCTGTCTCTCTGTCTCTGTTCCTCTGCATCCCTCTCTGTCTGTCTCTGTTTTTCTCTCACCCCACGCTCTCTCTGTCTCTCTCTGTCTGTCTTCTCTGTCTCTCTCCGTCTCTCTCTCATTCAGGGTCATCTTTACGCGAGTGTATGTGTGTTTGTTTTGTTTGCCTCATGACCTACGTGATGGGCGGGGTTACGTTAATGAAGGGATGAATAAAGAAGTAAATAGATGAATCATCATAAGTAAATTAATTAATTTATTAATAATGGAGCGAATAAACATGAATGAGGTCAAACAGAGAAAGGCCTGAAATAGATAATCGAGAATAAAGAAAAGGGGAAAGAAAAGACTGGCTTGATAACAGTGATGTGCTGCACTGATTTTAGAAAGAAGAACAAAAAAAAAAAGAATAATTCAAAAAAGGAATAGATAAATACAAAGAAAATTAAAAAGAAAAGAAAGAAAATTACACTGTTGAGTTTCCATCATCAGTGGTAATGACACTGCCCACATGTTAATATTGTTTGTCCTTGACTCTTGAAGGGTTACGATTTATCTTCACCACTAACTCTTGTTATCTATCTTCAGTCATTAGAGGCCCCGTTTACAACGACACTGGCCGCAGTTTTAGAAACTTGGGCCACGCGAGTATGAGCTTTCAGATGCGATATGAACAAGGTTACAAACCGAAGGGCTAACGAACTGAAACAAACAAAAACTCGACCGAGCTTTTTCTGCTGCTGGCCGCATTTCCAAATGTGTCGAGATCTGATAAAATTATTAAAAAAAAAAAAAAAATCGGACAGGTTTACGTTGTTCCAACTACCACAGAAATGTTCAGTTCAGGTTTACAATGTCCTCTTTGAAGCAGATAATTCCAACTACCACAGAAATGTTCAGTTCAGGTTTACAATGTCCTCTTTGAAGTAGATAATTCCAACTATCACAGAAATATTCAGTTCAGGTTTACAATGTCCTCTTTGAAGTAGACACTTCCAACTACCACAGAAATGTTCAGTTCAGGTTTACAATGTCCTCTTTGAAGTAGATAATTCCAGCTACCACAGAAATGTCCAGTTCAAGGTAGAAGAAGCACAGTGCCTATATCTTAAGATGAAAGAGTTTGTGAAAGCGAAGGAATTGATGGGTAGGCCTAATGTCCTCTGCTCACACCAGACTGCGGGGATACCTGTTAGATGTTCAGGATTTAGCCCTAACTCCTGGCTAGAAAGTGAGTTTCTACGGGTTCAAGTCCCGCGTGGACCAGAATTTTCACCCCCCCAACCCCTCCAATACCCCTCAACTAGACCGCGAGGGGGGTCTGGGGGCTAGTCTTTCGATAAACTGAGGTCCCGTGTACAGTATACACTTTGCGTGCGTAAAAGTACCCACGGCACCAAGATACAGAATTCAATGCATAGAAATCAGAGAAATCTGTTGTATAATACAATCACCACACCACACCACACCACACCACACCACACCACACCACGCCACACCACACCACACCACACCACACCACAACAGAACGCAAAGCAACTGACGCAGCGTACTTCTGCACTAACATTTGTAAGACAAATTTTAACTATTCTGCTCAGTTTACTTTGGATATACGGGCACAACAAGAACTTCAACAAGTGCATTTTCACTGAGTTTTTTTTTTTTAAACCCCAGCTTGAATATAAATAGGGCTTCTGCACTTAAACAACGAATGCTTGCATTGACGACTTTCGCTTGACTCCTTGCTAGAATATAAGTTAGGACACAAGTACCCCAGTGTCAGTCACATGCACCACCAGTACGCCTGCACTGAGCTGGAGTGGCGGATCGCCTTGCATCTGACAGATCGTCTTACCATTTCACCAGTCTCCAGTGTGCGATAAACAGCTAGAACAGAGGCGGCGACGATACCATTTCCCTTGACCTGTGACAATGAACGTGGGTGTGGATCATAAATGATTGAGCACTTCTGCGCAAATTGATCAAAGTGTCGGACTGACGAGGATGGGGGACACTGAGAGGGTGTCAGTAGGGATGGAATCTCCCAG
>NC_134877.1:49960623-49993123 GCF_041734735.1 Babylonia areolata
GAGAAAGGAAGGAGAGAAAGGAAGGGGAGAAAGGAAGGACAGAAAGTGAAGGGGAGAAAGGAAGGAGAGAAAGGAAGGAGAGAAAGAAAGGAGACAAAGAAAGGAAGGAGAGAAAGGAAGGAGAGAAAGGAAGGGGAGAAAGTGAAGGGGAGAAAGGAAGGACAGAAAGGAAGGAGAGAAAGGAAGGAGAGAAAGGAAGGAGAGAAAGGAAGGGGAGAAAGGAAGGAGAGAAAGTGAAGGGGAGAAAGGAAGGAGAGAAAGGAAGGAGAGAAAGTGAAGGAGAGAAAGTGAAGGGGAGAAAGGAAGGAGAGAAAGGAAGGAGAGAAAGGAAGGAGAGAAAGGAAGGAGAGAAAGGAAGGAGAGAAAGGAAGGAGAGAAAGTGAAGGGGAGAAAGGAAGGAGAGAAAGTGAAGGGGAGAAAGGAAGGAGAGAAAGGAAGGAGAGAAAGGAAGGAGAGAAAGGAAGGAGAGAAAGGAAGGAGAGAAAGAAAGGAAAGAAAGGAAGGGGAGAAAGGAAGGTGAGAAAGGAAGGAGAGAAAGTGAAGGGAAGAAAGGAAGGGGAGAAAGGAAGGAGAGAAAGTGAAGGGAAGAAAGGAAGGAGAGAAAGGAAGGGGAGAAAGGAAGGAGAGAAAGGAAGGGGAGAAAGTGAAGGGGAGAAAGGAAGGAGAGAAAGGAAGGGGAGAAAGGAAGGAGAGAAAGGAAGGAAGGGGAGAAAGGAAGGAGAGAAAGGAAGGAGAGAAAGTGAAGGAGAGAAAGGAAGGAGAGAAAGGAAGGGGAGAAAGGAAGGGGAGAGAGAAAGGAAGGAGAGAAAGGAAGGGGAGAAAGGAAGGGGAGAAAGGAAGGAGAGAAAGGAAGGGGAGAAAGGAAGGAGAGAAATGAAGGAGAGAAAGTGAAGGGAAGAAAGGAAGGAGAGAAAGGAAGGAAAGAAAGGAAGGAGAGAAAGTTAAGGGGAGAAAGTGAAGTGGAGAAAGGAAGGAGAGAAAGTGAAGGGAAGAAAGGAAGGAGAGAAAGGAAGGAGAGAAAGTGAAGGGGAGAAAGGAAGGAGAGAAAGTGAAGGGGAGAAAGGAAGGAGAGAAAGGAAGGAGAGAAAGGAAGGAGAGAAAGGAAGGACAGAAAGGAAGGAGAGAAAGGAAGGACGGAGAGAAAGGAAGGAGAGAAAGGAAGGAGAGAAAGTGAAGGAGAGAAAGGAAGGAGAGAAAGGAAGGAGAGAAAGGAAGGACAGAAAGGAAGGAGAGAAAGGAAGGAGAGAAAGGAAGGGGAGAAAGGAAGGAGAGAAAGGAAGGAGAGAAAGGAAGGAGAGAAAGGAAGGGGAGAAAGGAAGGGGAGAAAGGAAGGACAGAAAGGAAGGGGAGAAAGGAAGGGGAGAAAGGCGGTGGAGAAAAAAGAAGGGAGGGTGGGAGATGTGGAGTGAGTGGAGATGGGGCCCCGGGAGGGGAATCAAGACAAAACGATGATGAAAATGATGGTGGTGGGATGGGAAGCCAAAAAACCCCCCCCCAAAAAAACAAAAAAACAAAACAAAAAAAAGGCGAGGGGATGGGGGATGGGGAGAAAAAGCATAGAAGGAAAGGAGGAAAATCGCGAGAAGAAGAAGAAGAGTCTCGAGAAAGGAATAGAAAAGTGGAGGAGAAAGAGAAAAGGAATGTCTGTCTGTCTGTCTGTCTGCTCCTCTCTCTCTCTCTCTCTCTGTATGCATGTATGTTTGTATCTGTATTATGCATACTGTTTAGCTGGCCCTTCCATTTTTCCACGTGTTTGTGTGAATGCTTGAGAATGAGCGCGCGTGTGTATTACAGATATACACACACACACACACACACATACACACACACACACACACGCACGCACGCACGCACGAATGCACGCACGCGCGCACGGAAGCAAGTACGCACGCACGCACACACACACACACACACACACACACACACACCGGCACGCGCGCGCGCGCGCACACACGTGCTAAATGTAAACATGAGGATCAGCCAAAACAGTTCTGTTACAGGAAGACAGAGGTTAACTTTGACTTCACTTCATATCAGATTAGTGCGTATCCATTGGCGTCCAGTGACGCACACACATTCCCACTCTGTGTGTGTGTGTGTGTGTGTGTGTGTGTGTGTGTGTGTGTGTGTGTGTGTGTGTGTGTGTGTGTGTGTGTCTGTTTGTCCGTCTGTATCTTTCTTTCTGCCGCTCGCTGTTCATTTCTCTGTGAAACTGACTGACGAGCGCGTGCGCGCACGCGCGCGCGCGCACACATACACACTCTTATACACAGAGATACACTGACTAGGACATAGGCACACACCACACACACAAACACGCAAACACACGTACACACACACACACACACACACACACAGACGCACGGCACGCACGCACACACGTACACAGGGAGTTCTTTTAGATGTACGTAATGTAAAAAAGCAGTGGATGCTTATTCAATGTTCCATCATGAAATAAAGTTTTGACTTCGACACTCATACATATTAACACACACACACACACACACACACACACACACACACACACACACACACACACACACACACACACACACACTGTCTCTCTCTCGCCCTCCCCCCCCCCTCTCTCTGTCTTGTACTTTTCCGAACTATTTGTCAGCGCATGATCGATTGTAGATGGAAAATTGGGAAAATCATTTTCAGTCCAGTGAAATGTTTAGAATGCGCATATGTTATGTTTCTACTCATTCAGTGACGATTTATCTATTGTTTGATATGGATAGACATTTTAGATTAATTATGCCAAAATTTAGACTTGGTATATCCGAAAGGTACCATGATAAAAAGAAAAGAAAAGATGTAAACAGTTCTGATCTGTGACGTCCATTGTGTAAAGAATCGATTGAAAATGAATCTTATCTTATTTTGAAATGCCCTGTCGTGATTTATCTTCGTGAAAAAGATTATCCATAAGAAATATTTTCCATGTTGATTTCGATTTAATTTGCCGATGGCATCTGTGGAAATATCCAGAATTTGGCATTATATTTACATAACGCTTTTCACTTAAGAGATACGCGTATGTCATAATCAGCTGCCACACTTCTGGTGACGTTGTAAAAATGAATATTGTTATCGTCCCTTGTTCATGTGGGGCTGTTGCCTTTTAGAATACATCAGCTGAATCTCTCTTTCTCTCTCTCTCTCACTGGTTTCCTATCTATCTCCTCCCACAGCCACACTTGAAAACACACATGCACACACAGGCACACACACAGACACACACACACAGACACAGACACACAGACACAGACACAGACACAGTCTCGAAACGTCTGTGAAGCCAGGGAGCTCTGCGCATTTATGGTAATTGGCCTGCGCCAAAAGGAAAACGTGCTGAAGCGAAAAGCGCAGACAGGATGAAGCACACGACCAGAGTGGTGTAAAATCAGGAGATAACATGTGGCCCGTAATGGGTTTAGCTGCAAGTGCCTCAAAGTGCTCAGTCTGCTGAAAGGTTTGTCAGGGACAAAAGCATATTGAAAAATAAAAAAAATAAAAACGCACTCGCGTAAGCACGCAAGCACACCCTTACGCGCATGTACACACAACCTGCACTGACGTGCGTGTACACACACACACACATATACGCATGTGAGCGCACACAAACACGTACGTGCACACACATACACACACACACATACATGCAGAAACAAACACGAACACGTGCACCAATAGGCACGGCGCTCACACACACACACACACACACACACACACACACACACAGAGAGAGAGAGAGAGAGAGAGAGAGAGAGAGAGAGAGAGAGAGAGAGTAATATAATAATTTTCCATTCTGGTTAATTTTATGATTTTGTTGTTGTCTTTTTTAAAGGGCATAGAGTCATTTCGAGGGCAAATGCTGGAGTCTTCCCGGGCTTAACTCAGAAGGGATGGAGGGGTGGGGGGTGGGGGGTCAGTTTGGAGCATCACATCCCCACTCATTCTGGGGTGACTGAAATGCATAATCACAGTGTGCAGCGAATTTGGCATTCAGGTTGCCACCGCTTCAGTGTAATTCTATCTGGACATTTCTGGCCCATTGCGGGCGATGTTTGTTTTTTGTTTGTTTGTTTCGTCTTGTGTGTGTGTGTGTGTGTGTGTGTGTGTGTGTGTGTGTGTGTGTGTGTGTGTGTGTGTGTGTGTTCCGGGTTGTGTTTGCATTTTCTTTTCTTTTTTAATCACTCTCTTTATTTCTGCGTTTTTCCTTCCATCGCTATTTTCTATTTGTGTGTGTGCGCGCGCGCGCGCGTGTGTGTGTGTGTTCATTCCGAGTCCAGTATACTAATTCTTTTTTTTTCCAGCAAGACGTGACATCTTTTTCCCTTTTCCTCAGGCTATGATGTACAGTCTGTGCTGTTTTGCTCAAGCGACTAGGTAAAGATACTGGAAACACTTGGATGGACACTAACTGTCCATTCTGCGGTTTTACTTGCCAACTGGTGTGACATCCTCATAGTTTTGTATATGTTGTTTGGTTGGTTTTGGTGGTTTTGAAGTATTTTTTACTACCATATTTGTACTTTGGAATTAGCAAATCAAACGGAAGGGCTGACGTTCTCTGTAAAGTCAGGTCTTATTAGCCATTAAAAGTATAATGGTTAAAAATATGTCACGAACTTAATTTTTTTTTTTTTACTGTTTTTTTTGTTTTGTTTCTCGTGACAGAGTTTTGTGTTAAACGCTGTTGATTTTATACTCAGTTTAACCTTGTTGAATTTCTGTTAAGTCGGGCAGTCCTGTTATGGCCGGCCATACGCGGTCGGCAGGACGGACTATAACTTGAGCAAACCATGTCCTGTCGTGTCGATCCCTGCGGGTCAGATTTACAGTTGCTGGCAGTGTTTACACATCGCTGGAAACTGAGCCCCTGAGCCCCAGAACCGGGCTGCTAGCTGCCTCGTGAGTCAACAGCGATGCCGAGCCAGCTGAGCCATAATCAATCAATGATTGATGACGTTATCGAGGAAGACTATCACCCGAGGCCTTCTGAGGTTGCTTGCTGCTTGCTGCCTCTTGTTTCATGACATGGGGCCAGGCCGGTGTGACGGCTTGGGGGGAGGCTCGGGGGAGGGGTGGGAGGGTTAGGGGGGTGGAGGGGGGGTGGTCTTGGGAAGTAAAGATTTTCGACATCAGCGAAGAAGACCGAGGGACCAAGTCCTGGAGTAAATAGACCATGATGTTTTGAAGAAGAAGAAGAAGAAGAAGGAAAGAGAGTGAAAACTGAGAACGATGATGGCGATGACGACGAGTGGGATGGTGGGGAGTAAGCAATGAAGATAACAACAAGAACAACAGTGAGACACAGTGAATGAAAGAGACTGACCAGTACCACTATCATCACAGCACAACAACAACGACGATGTGACCACAATAATGAAGTTACAACAACAACAACAACAACACAGCAACATCCTCGTCATCGTTATCAATCCAAACAGGACGCTCCTCTCTCTCTCTCTCTCTCTCTCTCTCTCTCCGGTCCCCCTCTCTCTCTTTCGATGTCTGTCTGTTTCAGTGTCTGTCTCTGTCTCTCCATCTCTGTCTCTCTCTCCCTCCCCTCTCTCTATCTTTCTCTCCATCCCTTCTTTCGTGTCTGTTTTCTTCTCTTTCTGGTAAATAATCTGTTCCATCCACTTCGTAACCCTTTCTTTCCCACACGCACGGACGCACGTGCACACAGACACAGACAGACAAACAGACACACACACACACACACACATACACAATGCACACAAAACTGATGCACTCATGATCACAGACACACACACACACACACACACACACACACACGACACACCACAACACCGACACACATAGACACAGACAGACAGACAGACACATACACATACAAACATACTCTGACGTATATAAATACATAGTCACTGACACACCCTCACACACACACACACACACACACACACACACACACACACACACACACACACACACACACACTAACACACACCATGCACACACACACACACAACCACACACACACACACAGCCACACACACACACACACACACACACACACACACACAAACACACACACAGATCCTGTTGAACACAAAACACCAACACTGCTCAATGCGCACCGCACCGTCGGGTCCAGCTAGGCACACACGTTCCCAGCCATCAGCAGCCGGAGTCTGCCAAAATCCCTGCCAACCTCTCTCTCCCTCCCGCCCTGTATCCCTCCCTCTCACCTGTCTCCCGCCCTCCTTCCTCCCTCCCTGCTACCTCTGTGACAGCGAGGAGCATCAGCATCCCCCATCAGCATCCCCCCCCATCCCCACACCCTTTAATGTTCCTCCTACCCCCTCCGTGCCACCGCTCTCTGCCTAAAGAACAACACTCGAGAGGCAGCTTCTTTGCACGGCTGCTGCTCACATACTCACAGACAGACAGACACACACACACACACACACACACTCTCTCTCTCTCACGCTGTGGTGGGTTTCAGATGCAGACGTTCGGTTGTACGAAATTGCGCGGTGCTAACAAGCTGAATATCTGTGTAGTAATTTAACAAGCCAGTTCATAAAAGGACAAGAAGAAAAAAAAGAAGGAATTTTGCTTGTTGCTGGATTCTTTATTCGTGACATGCAAGGATGACCGTTCTCACTGTGGAGTTTGAGCAGTGTGTGTGACTTGATTCTGAGAGTTCATTTATTCCCCTTTTGTCTCCTTTCATCTGTTGTCGGACAAGAGGGACACAGAAAGTAGCATTCCACGACTGCTGTGTGATGGTGGATACACGACTTCCAGAGTGTAAGTTGAGTCCCTTATTGTTGATTTTATGGTTTTATTTTGTTTTCTTTTGTATCGACATGAACTTGGCGTTGTGTGTTTTGTGGGTTTGCTTGCATCCATGGTAAATTGTTGAGACTGAAGCGGCGTTCGGATCGGCCTCTCAAAATCGTGTGCCACTGTATGTGTGAGGTGTGTATGTGTAGGGGGGCCGGGGTGGAGGGTGTGAGTGGGTTGGGGTGGGGTGGGGGCTGGGGGAGGGGCCGGGTCAGAAGATGATGGATAAGCAGTCATTCTAGATTGGAAAGGACTTAACCATCGCCTCTCTCCCCTTCCCCTGTCACCATCTCGCCGCCACTCTTAACTGTGGATAGTATCAGCTCCACTGAATTTCAAAAGTGGTATCACAGCTGCAGATTAATGATTGATGCGTACTCACTACATCTACTAAAGAAATAAAGTAGGAAGGGGTTTGTGGGGTTGTGTGGGAAGATACCTGGCCTTGCACAAGGCGGCCAATGCGCTGGCCAGGAATTGACTGAGTCTTCCGATCGCAACAGATAACGTTCATACACATGATGATAACGTGGACATTTGTTGATATATTGAGGTGAACAGAGATAGATAAATCTCTTAGTGCACCCGTCTCTTTGTCAGTGTCCAGAGAGAGAGAGAGAGAGAGAGAGAGAGAGAGAGAGAGAGAGAGGTGGCATAACAGCTGAGTGGTTACAGTTTTGAACTTTTAATCCGAGGCTCTTGGGTTCGAATCTCTTGCAACACTTGGTGGGTTACAGGTGGGAAATGTATCGATCACCTTGGTCAACAACTGTGCACACTTGCTGTTCCGTGCCTTAATGTTGCACCCACATGCACAAGATCTGATACGTACAAAGTAGATCCCTGTAATCCATGCGAGAACTCGGTGGGTCATGGAAACAGTAATACCAAACAGAGCGAGGAGGAGGAGGATGATTTTATAACAAAAGGAAGGAAGAATGTTTGGAGTGTGGATAGATACGTTGCTCAGAGTCATTATAAAGAAACCATGCTCACACAGCTCGGCCTCAGCTTAAAAACAATAACAACAACAAATTCATTCAGTGACGTTCAGGCTTTAATCCCAACAGTGCCTCTTTGTTTCGGAGTCACATTTAGACAGGGACCCTCACGTAAAGCTCCCTTGGACGGAAAAGAGGGGTTCACTTAAAATCGATATGTATGCTATATTAGGGGTGTGAAACGCTCAAGTTGATTTACTCAAGCAAAGAGGTGGTGGGGATGGAGAGAGAGGGGGATAAAGGGTCGGGGTGGGTGTGGATACAAATCTTTAACAGGAAAGGATAATTATGAAATATTGCCCGTCATTGCGTATTTGTATATTTGTTTTTGCTTTGAATCATATTACATCATATCACATTTATCACTATTCTGCTCCAGTGATCACATGCAGTAGCGGTGTCCGACCTACTCACCACTGTTAATTTATGACGTAGGTCAGAGACCCTACGTTCTCTGCCTGGGGTAAAAAAATGAGAGGGGAGGGTGGGGACTGCCGATACGTGACACCGTCAGTCAGTGACCGGAAATGGGCACTTTTGACAGCGGAAGGTCAGAGGGTGACGAGGGCCAGGGGAGCAGAGGGTTAAACGTCCATGTGTTCGTAAATCATCGTTAGGTTGTCATGCTGCGTGTTGGGGCTGGGGTTCTGACAGGGTCGGGGGGTGGGGGGTGGGGAACACACCAGACTCTGTCTGCAGCCGTTGTATGACGTTGTCAAACGTTGACAGTACTCAGTGCACTGTCGTCAGTCTTGTCGTTGTCGTCAGTGTCATCATCTGCACAATCATCAGTCATTATCACGTTCGTCTGTGTCACTACCGTCATCATGGTTATCATTGGCGGCTTCATTATCATCATCGTCGTCGTCGTCATCATCATAATCATCATCATCACCACCACCACTATCATCAACCTTATAACTGTTGTCGTTCTGACTACTGTCATCGTGGTTGTCATTGTCATGATCATCATTGTCGTCATTGTCATCGAGTCATCAGCATCATCAATTTCGTCGTCGTCACGTCGTCATCGTACCACTGTCGTCATCAAGTTATTATCATATAAATGGTGGAGAGATTCGTCAGTTTTGTCCAGACAAAACCGGATGACATCTGGCTAGACCAGACAAAAGTTACCTTTACTGGTATACTTCTTTACTTTTCTTCCCTTGTCATGTGTCTTGAACAGTGGACGAGACAAGACCAGATTCGAAACTCGGACCGTCAGTGCTTTGACTCTAACAGACGTGTCTGAGTGTTCCAGACGCTGTTATTACTGTACTGAACCGAACGATACCGTATAATGCTATGCCATGTAACCTGGTCTGCGTTGGGCCGTGCTATGTTATGTTGAGTCGTTCCACTGATATTGATATTATTCTTTTCTCTGCTGTTATTGACTTAGCAATGTTGCAAATGCTTTTCTGTGAAAAGATGAGCGATTTGTTTTTAGTTAAGTGTGATCGATTGCGTGTGTTGTAGTAACGTATGTTTTACTGATCGATATTTGATTGATTGATTGATTGAGAGAGAGAGAGAGAGTTGTGTGTTGATTGTGTGTGTGTCGGTGTGTGTGTGCGCATGTGTGCGCGTGTGTATATATATGCGTGTGTTTCACGGGTGTTTGATTGCCCGTCTTCCTTGCCAATTTACACACACGTTTGTTTGCTAGCATCTCAGTATATCCTTCACTGATTCTGTCTGTCTGTCTCTTCTTACCCCCGCCCCCTCTCTCTCTTCCCCCTCCCCCTCTTTCTCTTTCGATCTCTCTTTCCCTCCGTTTCCTCCGCTCACTCATTCTTGGCAGTTTTATCTTCTCACTGATGGTCAGCGGAATCGGTTAGATGAGAATGAGAGATGGAAACAGCACTACAGACACACAAGTGCAGAAACGTGTATATAGAGAGAGAGGAATAGAGAAATAAGAGAGAGAGAGAGAGAGAGAGAGAGAGAGAGAGAGAGAATCTGGCAAGAACTCAAGAAAGAAGATATCCTAATGGAAGTCACTCTTAATCAGGGAATATATGTCAAAACGTTCTTTTTCCAGAAAGCCTCAGTGTCTTAAGGTCAGATCTTGAGGAGGAAAAAGCAACAGAAAGAGGAAAATAAAAAGAGGGCAGTTCAAAAGGAGTAGAGAGCGAGAGAGAGAGAAGAGAGACAGAGAGAGACAGACAGACAGAGACAGAAGCTTGCCAACGGGCACGCAAAGGAATTAGAGGGGGCGGGTGAGGTTGGTGGGGTGGCCGGTGAGAGATGGATACAAAAAAAAAAAATGAAAAAGAGAACGAGAGAGCAAGATAATGCGAGAGATACGAGGTAAAAACGAAAGAGAAATGGAGGGACGGGATGTGTGTGTGTGTGTGTGTGTGTGTGTGTGTGTGTGTGTGTGTGTGTGTGTGTGTGTGTGTGTGTGTGTGCACTGTCATGGTAGATAAATTCTCATTGGTCCCAGGGGGTTAATGATTTTTCCCCGCAACGGAATGCAACGTTGTGTGCACCACTGTACGCTGTACACATCAGTTTCCTCTGATTTTCTGGCTTTTTCCCCAGAAAGGGTATTTATGGGGAAAACGGGACCCCTTTTTATCTGTTGTTTTTTTGTTTGTTTGTTGTTGTTGTTGTTTTTTTTTTGGGGGGGGCGGGGAGTCGGGGGTGGGGGGGGGGGTGTGAGGGGGGAAATGGGAGGTGAGAGGGGAACAATTCTTGTATTTGCAGGATCAAAGGTGTAGTGTGGAAGAATGAAGACATTTCGTAAACGTTTTCGAGCGGTGAGTACTTGCGTGCACACACTCCAAAAACGAAATCAAGAGAAAAAAAAACTTGAAAGGAAGTTCCTCTTTTTTGTTATTTTTTTTGTCCGTCTCTTGAGTGGCTTGCTTTAATCATTCTCACATCTCCTTTGAACATTGTGTTTTGCTTGGCTCAAAGCCAGGAAGTCGGAGATAGGCAGTTAGACCTGGTTCAGCAAGGATGCTCGTCCCGTGTGGAAACGTCTGCGTGTTTGTACTGTCTGTGTGTCTGTGTCCTTGTCTGTCTGTCTGGGTTTTTTCCTCACTCTTTCTTGCTCCCCTTCCCCGCCCCCATGTGTGTGTGTGTGTGTGTGTGTGTGTGTGTGTGTGTGTGTGTGTGTGTGTGTGTGTGTGTGTGTGTGTGTGTGTGTGCTTGCACGCGTATGTGTTCAGTAGCAACTCTTCTCTTTCTCTCACTCTCTCTCTCCTCTCTCCCTCCCTCCTCTCTCTCTCTCTCTCTCTCTCTCTCCCCCCCCCTCTCTCTCAATGTAAATCCGTCTCAAAGTCCAGGAATGTGTTGTTCTACCAGTATACACCCCAGCCCCCCTTCCAACCTCCCTCCCCCTCCTGCATCCCTCCCCTTCCCATCTCTCTTCCCTCCCCTCGTCTTCCTCACAGTGCACCCATCACTCTCTGTCTGTCTCAGTAACTTCCTCACAGTGCACCCACCACTCTCTGTCTGTCTCAGTGACTTCCTCACAGTGCACCCACCACTCTCTGTCTGTCTCAGTAACTTCCTCACAGTGCACCCATCACTCTCTGTCTGTCTCAGTAACTTCTCACAGTGCACCCATCACTCTCTGTCTGTCTCAGTAAATTCCTCACAGTGCACCCACCACTCTCTGTCTGTC
The DNA here is from genome assembly GCF_041734735.1 of Babylonia areolata. NCBI lineage: Eukaryota > Metazoa > Mollusca > Gastropoda > Neogastropoda > Buccinidae > Babylonia > Babylonia areolata. The sequence goes on from NC_134877.1 coordinate 49,972,093, forward strand.
TCAGTAACTTCATCACAGTGCACCCATCACTCTCTGTCTGTCTCAGTAACTTCCTCACAGTGCACCCATCACTCTCTGTCTCAGTAACTTCCTCACAGTGCACCCATCACTCTCTGTCTGTCTCAGTAACTTCCTCACAGTGCACCCATCACTCTCTGTCTCAGTAACTTCCTCACAGTGCACCCACCACTCTCTGTCTGTCTCAGTAACTTCCTCACAGTGCACCCACCACTCTCTGTCTGTCTCAGTAACTTCCTCACAGTGCACCCACCACTCTCTGTCTGTCTCAGTAACTTCCTCACAGTGCACCCATCACTCTCTGTCTCAGTAACTTCCTCACAGTGCACCCACCACTCTCTGTCTCAGTAACTTCCTCACAGTGCACCCACCACTCTCTGTCTCAGTAACTTCCTCACAGTGCACCCATCATTCTGTCTGTCTCAGTAACTTATCACAGTGCACCCACCACTCTCTATCTCAGCAACTGTGAAAGGCCCCTGTTGGCAAGTGGGTGACCACACATATGTGAAGCATTCCGAAACGGTTCGTCCATGTAAAAAACAACAACAACCCCAGTGAGTTGTAAAGAAGATTAAATTGTTGTTGTTTTTTTCTGTCGAGTTACAACACGTGTATAGTCTGTGGATTGATAATATACAGAATTCACAAGGAGTTATGGACCACTTTATAAACCAGTTATGTTTTTGTAAAATATGACAGAAATCGGGAGATGATTTAAATTATACAAAGGGCATTTGATATAACGCTGGTTTCTCTTAGTACACTTGTCAGCGGTTGCTTCAGGCTCAAATTACACAATGAATTACATAAATAATGCGTTTGAAAAACCGTTGTTTCAACAACAACAACAACAAAAAACAAACAAACAAACAAACAAAAACCCCCCAAACAAACCAGTTATTTAGTTGGTTTCTGAACTAAAGCTGAGTTTTTTAATCGTAAAGAATATAAAGGTGGTGCTCGTTTTATTATCTGCATGTGGATACACCGCTGTTTGCCGAAAATTCAGCATCATTTCACCATGCCTACAAGAAGAAAATAATTATTGTGCAAGTTCCCAAGTGGTCCTTATCTTTATGTGAACCGCGCGCGCGTGCGCGCGCGCGCGCGTATGTGTGTATGTGTGTGTGTGTGTGTGTGTGTGTGTGTGTGTGTGTGTGTGTGTGCTCAGTTTTGTCCTCCAGTTTTGTGAATGACACCCACACAATAACAACAACAACAACAAAAAACAAAAACAAAAACCCCCACAAAAACAGGAACCCCCCCGAAAAAAACAACAACAACCATATGGCGTAAATTTTGCTGACAGCAACAACTCTTTTCTGTCTGTGTCTGTCTGTCTCTCCCATCCTCAGTTTCCTTCTGTTAGTTCCATCCTTTACATACAACATGGAGCTCAATACAAGGCCACTGGTGGTACATGTGTAGCCATCTGTTAAACATCGCGTTCCACGTGTGGCCAGCAGAGGGTGGGAAAAGAAAGACAGACGTTCTCTCACGCATAAACACAAGACGGTCAAGGCCTACACATTCATGGTTATTGTCGTTGCTGTGGTTCTTTTTCTTTTTCATGGGGGACTGAGGTTGGAAGGACATGGCGGCGGTCTCCACTCGGAGGGAGAGGGGGAGGGGGACGGGAACGCTCACTGTCTGGCTCCGCGACTGAGCCATTCTTGCCGTTACTAAGGGGTTTTGTAGGCGGTGTCCGAAGTACGTTGAATCAGAACACGCCCTACCGAACACCATCGAAGTGACTCCGCAGCAGTGCAGGGTCTCCTCTGATGTTTGACCGTCTGGCGACCTAACATCAATAGTTCCCTGTGGACTGCCGACGCTGGAAAACTAATATAGACGAACCCGGGATGTTGCTGTGTAACGAAGACTCGGAATGAACGACGTGGGAGAAATGCCACTGAAATAAATGGTGCTGATGGGACACTTAGGAAGAAAATGATGATGATGATGATGATGATTCCAGTTCAGCGCAGGCAGACTAAAATAATAGATCGACCAGCCGCCGTGGCGAAGTGGTTAGCGTCGCGGACTGACGGCTGGGAGGACGCGGGTTCGAATCCCAGCGGAGGTGGGTTTTTCGGCCCGTGGCCGGCTCCTACCCAGAGTTGAGTGTGCTGTGGGCTTAAATGGGGAGACTGGGACCACACAGTCGAGTGTCATCCACTTCAAGGATGCGTCTTTGGGTGTGTTGCTCTAATTACCTGACCAACACTGCAAGTGTCTGTATCTCTCGGGCCTGGTTAACGCCGGGATATCATTATGACAGGAAGCGTAGAGTACAGCCTTGTCACGCAGTCCCAAACCAAAATGGACCTCCATAGCAATATCGTCATCATCATCGTCATCCTCCTCCTCCTTCATCGTCATCAATATAAAAACAAAATAGTCTCAAAGTCTGTGGCCTTTCATGCCCTGCTCTCATGGTGACCTCAGTTTCGATGCCCCTCCACTTCCGTGCTTGGGGTGAGTCCTGTCAATGTCGTCAGTGTCGGCAGATTCATGGGGGGCTGTTGTTTGGGGGACGTGGTGGCGGTCTCCACTCTGGGAGAGACGCTCACTCAGTCTGGCTCCGCGACTAAGCCATTATTGTCGTTAGTAGGGGGCTTAGTAGGTGGTGTCCTAAGTACGTTAAAACAGAACAGGCACCACTGAACACCACCGAAGTGACTCAGCAGCAGTGCAGGGTCTCCTCTGGTGTGTGGCCTCCAGGCGACCTAACATCGATGGTTCCCTGGGGACTGCCGACGCTGGAACTGCGACGGACGAACCCGGGTGTGGCCGTGTATGGGGGAATCTAAATGAGCGGCGTGGGAGTAATGCCACTGAAACGGTACAGATGATGGGGCAGCAAAAAAAAAAAAAAAAAAAAAAAAAAAAAAAAAAAAAAGATCGTGTGCCCAACTGCGGTAAGCGTCCTCCACCCTCTCTCTGTCTGTGTCTTTCTGTGTCTCAGTGTTTTCTCTCTGTGCTCTCTCGGTCTCTTTCTGCTACCCCCTCCCCGCCGCCCGCCCCCTTCCTACACAGTCTCCCTCTCTCCATCCTCCCCCTGTGTTTTGGTTTGTCTGTATCCAAGAACATCCCGTAAGTCTCCCAACCCCCCCCCCTCCCCCTCCCCTCAGTCTCCCCCTTCCTCTCCGCGCGCTAACCTTCCACACCCACCTCCTTTCATTCAGGGTCACTGCTGGCAGCTGACCCCATGTCCAGCCATTCCGAAACGTCAGATTCCATATGGGCCTGCTGCTTAAAAAAAGTAAGAAAAAAAGAAAATGAAAAAAAGAAGAGAAAGGAAACAGAAAAAGTAAAGAAAGGAAACAGAAAAGGGAAAGGAAGAAGACCCGAGGAGCCTGTAGAAAAATCAGTATGCTGTTTGGAAGACATTTCCTATCTTTAACACCCCCCCCCCCCGCGCCCCCCCCACTCCCCCCCCCCCCCCCCCCCTAAAAAAAACCCCAAAACCCACCAAACATAACCCCCCCACCGACCTAGCATTCAGATATTTTTCATTCCCCATTGCTGTGTATATACGCCAAAGACAGATTACGTATATGCCTCGCCTCGGCAACGCTCACTGTCTCTCGTCTCTCTCTTTTTTTCTTCTCTCGTTCGCACCCCCTTGCACCGCTGTGTGTGTGTGTGTGTGTGTGTGTGTGTGTGTGTGTGTGTGTGTGTGTGTCTCTCTCACTCCCTCTCTCTCTCTCTGTCTGTCCGTCTGTCTTTCTCTCTCTCTCTACCTTCTGTGTCTTTCATAGTTGTTTGTATGTTCATGTTTATGAGTCTCTTCTTCCTCCTCCTCACTATTTTCTCCCCCTCCGCTCTCCGCCCTCCTCCTCCCCCCCCCCCCGCCGTCTTCTCCCACACATCTCTCTCTCTCTCTCTCTCTCTCTCTCTGTCTGTCTGTCTCTGTGTCTTTCTCCGTTTTTTCGTTTTCTAGTATTCATATATCAAACCTTTTTCTTCATTCCATTATTTTCTTTTTTTAAATATTTTTTTTCGTTTCTTATAGTCAGGTTTATGAATTTCTTCCCCCTCTCTTGATATTTTCGAATCTACCCCACTCTCTCCACTTCCCCCATTCCCTGTCTCTCTCTTATTATTGTCTTTTTTTTAATATATTTTTTTTTCTTTCTCCATTTTCCATTCTTCGTCCCCTCGTGGATAATGGCAGCATGAAAAAAAAGAGAAAAAAATCCGTGTAGGCTTGTGTTTAACCCTCATAAATAAAGATTCTTGACTTCGTCTCTCTATCACCCCTCTGTCTTCCATTTCTCTCTTTTTTTTCTTTCTTTTTGTCCTACTGTCTTTCTCGACATGTCTCAGGTTTTGTTTCTACATCTGCCTGTATACCCCTCTCTGTGGTCGTGGTGTTTTGCGGCAAAGCTTCAGAGAAATCTCCTCTCTCTCTCTCTGTGTATGTGTGTGTGTGTGAACTGGTCAGCCTGTTTCAGTTTGTTTCGAGGATGTGTTAAATTCTGCGAACTGATCCATATACGCTGCACCACATTTGCGTGGATTAAAAAAAGCAAAAACAAAAAACACAACAAACAACAACAACAACAAAAAAGTAGGCGCCTGACATAACGCATACACCCAACGCGCTAGTGAGGCTTTGAGATCCCAGAAAGCATCTTCAACAGCAAAGTGTGTTTTCTGGGAACCAGGAATAGTTTACCTGGCAGGTTTGGTGCAGACCGTGACTCTGTTTGTCCTGAGACCGTTCTCTGACGTGTGGTGGTGGTTTTTTTTTTTTGTTTTTTTGTTTGTTAGTTTTTGTCTTTCTTTCTTTCTTTCTTTCTTTTTTCTTCCAGTTTTGAAATGGCTGTTCTTTGTTTCCTCTCCTTCCATCCTCCGTCTGTCTGTCTGCCACTGTTTGTGTCTCTGTCTGGTCTCTTACTCAACCTGCCCGCCTCTTTCTCTGCATGTGTGTGTGTGTGTGTGTGTGTGTGTGTGTGTGTGTGTCTGTGTGCGCGCACGAGTGTACATATATGTGTGTGTGTGTGTGTGTGTGTGTGTGTGTGTGTGTATATATATATATATATGTGTGTGTGTGTGTGTGTGTGTGTGTGTCTCTCTCTCTCTCTCTCTCTGTGCCCCCATCCACCTCCTACCCTTCCAGTCTTCCCCTTCTCACTCCCTCTCTCGCTTCCGTCCCCATCCTATATCCCCACCCCCCTGTCCTGTGTAATGTCAATATTCTTCTTATTATTCATTCTATATTTCATTCACGGCTTCTGTTGCCGAGTTAGATATTCCCGTTTGCGGCGTTCGGGATAGTTCACCATGTACATGTATACAACAGATCATAACGAGGCAAAATGCATGCATCGAAAGTTTGTTTGCCTTCCTGTCTTTCTGTCTGTCTTGTCTGTCGATCTGTCTTAGACTCTTCTTATTTCCACAGCGTTTCTCAGTTTGTTTGTCTCTGTTGTCTGTCTGTCTCATCCTCTTTCGTTTGCAAACACACACACACACACACACACACACACACACACACACACACACACACACACACACACACACACACACACACACAGACATCCCCCCCCAACCACCCACATTCACAATTCACAGACACACAGATACATGTACATAAACGCACAGACAGGCACCCCCCGCCCGCCCCTTTCTCCCCACACACACCCCACACGCGCGCGCGCGTGTCTAAATCACCGTGTAGAAGAAGGAGGAGGAGGAGGCGGGGGAGAAGAAGAAGAAGAAGAAGAAGCTGTTGGGTCCGGCTAACTTAACGTGTACGCTTGTCTAACGACATATTACCGAACAACGCACACATACCTACTTTGTGCCGCTATATAAAGGCGTACCGAGTGACCGCCTTAGTCTGTCTAGGCTGACACGGAAGTGCAAGACAAAACCGGTCGTGTAGGCCAGACACATTAACATCTCAGGTTGTTGGTGTCCATGTTTCAGCTATCAGAGCCTCCACACGAAAATGTTTTCCCAAACTTGTGATGTCAGAGGAGTAACCTGTCTGGACCAGTCCGGCAGGAGCCAGGGAATTACTTCTCCAAGAATTACCTCCCCATGAATTACCTCTTCATGAATTACTTCCCAAATTACCTATTGATTGATTGATTGATATGATATGGATACTTACATGGCGCCTATCCTCAGTCGGAGACCAAGCTCTAAGCGCTTTACAAACACGGGGTCATCTACACAACAGGCTGCCTCCCTGGGTATAGCTGACTGACGGCTGCCATTGGGCGTTCATCATTCGTTTCCTGTGTCATTCAATCAGATTTTAGGCACGCACACATACACACTCAGACAAACATGTAACATTTAACATTTTACGTGTATGACCGTTTTGTTTATTTACCCCGCCATATAGACAGCCATACTCCGTTTTTCGGGGGTGTGCATGCTGGGTATGTTCTTGTTTCCATAACCCACCGAACGCTGACATGGATTACAGGATCTTTAACGTGCGTATTTGCTTTTCTGCGTGCGTATCCACACGAAGAGGGTTCAGGCACTAGCAGGTCTGCACATACGTAGACCTGGGAGATCGGAAAAATCTCCAACCTTTACCCACCAGGCGCCACCTAGAGTCGAACCCCGGACCTTCGGATTGAAAGTCCAACGCTTTCACCATTCGGCTATATTGCGCCCGTTGAAGCAACTATCCATGAGAGGCATGCAGCGTATAGTCTGGTTGCCATGGGAAGTAATGACGGTCGGTCGTCGCTCGCCAGTATCGGTGTGGGCTAATTTGGGAGGCAGAAGAAGGACCGCCGCCAACGACGTATGTGACGTGTGGTCGAGACAGGATCGAACAGAGCGCAGACTTTGGCAGTTTCGTTCACCTCTGCTTCAGAGAGTCTGGGCGTTTATGAGATGCAGCTTGGCCAGGCCCTGTCGGACGAAGAGTGGACGGAATGGATTTAAACTACCTTCAGTTGAAAGCTCCCACTCAGTAAACCCCTCCCCCCCTCCTTTGGGTGAAAAAAACAACAACGAAACAACAGCAACACAACAACAACAATACACACACACGCGCGCGCGCACAAACAACAACAACAATAAACAACAGTAACAACAACAAACAAAACCCACCTGTGCATTGGGTGAAATACCTTGTAAACGCCCCCCCCCACCAGCCCCCCCCCCCCAAAAAAAAATCAAAAAAAATCACTTACCAGTAATAATTCAGTTCACTATTTGTGACGTGGTTGCTTTACTAGGCAGTGCAGATATAGATCAAGTGATAAAGAATACAACGCCTGCATAACATGTCATTGGAGGAAAAAGATATAAGAGAGAGAGAGAGAGAGAGACAGAGACAGAGAGAGAGAGAGAGAGAGAGAGAGAGAGAGCGTAATGTGAGTCCATGACGCAGGTATCTTGTTTCACTGAGGAGACCGCGTTTTATTCTCACTCCCAGCCCAGCAAGAGCTGAATGGTGAAACTAAGTATGGGAACTGGCTCACGCAAAAAGGTAAAGCACCCAGAAATCGCCCCCCCCCCCCCCCCCCCAACCCCCAACTTCAGGTGTGAACTTTGTGCAAACTGGGGCAGGGCACTTACAAGGTAGTTTACAATATAACCTCAAGAAAGCGAAGAATCTGGTGTATGGTGGCGGAGAAGTGGTACCACCAACAAAACTATCCCAGGGCACGTTTACTTAGTCAGATAGAACAGATTTACATATCTTTAAAAAAAATCTCCATCTGTGTGTGTGTGTGTGTGTGTGTGTGTGTGTGTGTGTGTATACACACACATATATATACATACATATATATATATATATATATATATATATATATATATATATATGTGTGTGTGTGTGTGTGTGTGTGTGTGTGTGTGTGTGTGTGTGGATTGTATAGATACAACTTGGATGGTAAAAAAACAACAACAAAAAAAGAGAAAAAAAAATGTTTTGTGTATATATATATATATATATATATATATATATATATATATATATAAACTGTGTGTGTGTGTGTGTGTGTGTGTGTGTGTGTGTGTGTGTGTAATATGCATGGATATAAAAAAACACACACCATAAAACACACTAACAGCAAGCAAGCAAACAGCAACAACAATTCACAAAGAACAACAAACAAACGAAACAACCCCGAACAAATCCAGCTTCAGGTATTTCCTGTGTATATAATGAAAGACAGGAAACGACAGCGCTGAGTTGTCTAGAACGATGCAGGAAGGCATCAGACACACACGTGCAGATACCTATCACCAGACACAGTATAGCTCGCTTCCTTCTGGTGGATTAAAAAAAAAAAAAAAAAGAAAGAAAGAAAGAAGAAGGAATAGAGATCTTCTCCCTGCTGTGTTTTGTGCTTTGGCGTGGATGGTTGCTGTTGCAGACAGAATGGTGGCCTTGTGTGAACACAGCGGTACCGCGGAGAGACGAGAGGCACGGTACGGGTACGTTTCCCCTCTCTCCGTCGCCCACCCACTCACCTTTGTGGTCTTAAACTTGCAAGCTGAGCACGTCCAGATTCGTGCGCCCAGACACACACGCACACACACACACACACACACACGCACACACACACACACACACAGAGGAAGCTTTCTTTGGTAGGCCAACATATATCCCGTGACAAGGGCGATAAACTACGGACCCACCATGCACCTTTTTTGTATGTCTTTTGGAAACCATCATCGCACGCCTGGAGGACAGTTCATTTTCCCTTCATTCTGGAAAGAAGGTAAACCTTTTCTCTGTCATGTGTTTGCGCTTTAGTATCACTGTTTCTTCAAATAAAAAGGTGGTCTCGTCGACAGAGCGCTTGAGTGCCTGGGAAGCAAAATGGTACCAAGAAGACTTAGTGAACCGTATTTTACTGACTTATAAAGCGACACGTTTTCCCTCAGTCACGATCCCGATGCGCATTTTAATTCAAAGGTATGGTTAATTTTATTACTGACTGTCGAAACGCTGTTCTGCATCAGAAGAGAGTGAAGAGAGTTGTGATAATAACTTCGGGGTTTCAAAGAGGCGTGGAAACGTGTGATTATTTCTGATTTTGGTTTGTAAGAGGCGGCGTCAAACCGTACAGACTGATCAATATTCGATGTTCCACATCTGTTTAGGTGAAACAAAATCGACTTATTCTGGTGTGTGGCCTCCTGGCGACCAAACATCGATGGTTCCCTGTGGACTGCCGACGCTGGAAATGCGACGGACGAACCCGGGTGTGGCTGTGTATGGGAGAATCTAAATGAGCGGCGTGGGAGTAATGCCACTGAAACGGTGCAGATGATGGGGCAGCAGAAAAAAAAGACTTATTGCTTTGTATCACCCAAACCCCCTCGGGCACATATCCGAAGTCTCGGAACAAGTGAATGTATCTTATCACCGCTGTTAATTAATCGCCATGGCATCCCAGAGCAAGGTGACAGAGGGGGAAGTGCAAAACACGTTTTGTCCTCCGAGCGTTTTGTTGTTGTTGTTGTTGTTGTCGTGTGTGTGTGTGTGTGTGTGTGTGTGTGTGTGTGTTTACTTGTCATCTATAATTGACTTTTAACCTACTTTTTCCCCCACTATGTGTACTTGTCAATTATATCCCTAATTTAACGGACTGTTTACTTTGCCCGCTCCCCTCCCCATACCCCTCCCACCTCAGTCCACCCCCTTGTGGGTGTTCCAGAGATAACATTCCATGACTTGTTGTCTGTTGTTATGGCAACATATAGAGCATGTCGTGGGTTACACACACGCGCGCGCGCGCGCGCACACACACACACACACTAACAACAACAATAAAACGCTCGCCAGCGCGTTCAAACACATTTACACGCACGCACGTTCGCACGCCAACACGCACCCACTTACACATGCGCACGCACACGCACACAAACACTGGCATACAGACATACAGACATCCACACACACACACACACACACGCGCGCGCGCGCGCACGCACGCACGCACACACACATACACACACACACACACACGCACACACATACATGTGCTTTGCCCCTAAAAAAATCAACAACAACAACCAAACAAGAGAGGCCAGACCTTCAAGACTCACTTGTGATACACTTAAAAAAAAAAATCTAATCGTTAAAATGTGTTCTGTATTTGTTATTATAAAGCTTCGCGTTTAAAAAAAAAAGAAAAAAAAAAGAAGTCCTAACCAGATTCGAACCCCGCGTGTTCAGGTGAGAAGAAACTGCCTTATCCATTACACTATCGTGGCTCCTTAACTGACGTTCTAAAATTTAACATTTGAACATACTTTTTTAAAGGGCGATAAATCAGTTGCGGTATTCGCAGTGAGAACGCTGTTTAAATCATATTATTCTGGTGTATCTTGGGCATTCAAAAAATCTTTAAGGGCAATAAAAAAATTCTTTTTAATGGCTATCGCCGCAATCACACTGCAACATTTAGCCGTTTTCACTAGATCTAGATAGATGTACAAGTTTAGTTACACCCGCCGGGAATGTAGTACGACACGGTCGATTCAATTTCTCTTTTATGTTCATTCTAGTTTTATAGTTTTAAAGTTGATATGAAAATTTAGTGTTTTGTTAAACTAATGTTAAAACTACTGTGTGTTCGTTCTGAAATTATTGGTTGGTTCGATTCCAAGAGAGAGGGGAGTTATGCATAGGGGATATAGGATCAACTGATGATGCACTCACTCACTTGCACTCACTCACTCTCTCCTCACATCAATAGCAGGGCCACATGGAGTGGTTTTTATAGTGTTTACTTTACAATACAGCACACACACTAAGCAGTTCACCCTACTTAGCAAAAACAACACACACTAAGGCAGCACACACTGCCTACTTCAAATACTTCCTACAAGCAGCATCTACAAGCAGCATCTACAACTACAACTACAAGCAGCACACCTGAAACACAAACATACAACCAAAACCCAGGTCAGATAAAATCTCAAATATCTGGACATCACTGACATAAAAGGCCTATACCCTCTCAGCACCTTTCATCACATGTCCACCAGTATGCACTCTTCTCAAACATAAATCTAGGTGAGGTAATACAAGCTTCATCAAGCTTACCTGCCACCAACAGTGACATCCCATACTGTGTACAAAACATATCACTGACCAATACAATCCTGTGTTCAACCCATGTTACCCATCATTCAGTTGAACTGTGTGTTACCATTACCAAACAAATCTCCTCTTTGTCTTCACAAAGTGTCCAACTGACACAAGTACATGTATGGAAATCATTACTTCCAACATATCTCTGGTAAACAGCAATGTGCAACAACATAGCACTGACCCTCAGTGCTCTCATTGTTAATCAACTCATTAATCACATTAAAATGTGCTTTCCCACTTTGTCTGAACAAAGTAAACCACTGACACATAGCACAACTCCTACACATGTTACCACAACAACCAACAAATCAAACATGTGTTCCACAACACTTGCTGTTACCCCCATATGCACACACACACACACACACACACACACACACACATGAAAAACCCTCAACACACACTGACAATGTGTTAGCCAATAGATCTGTTCAGTTCACACTGAACCAACACCACCTACTATATACAAAACAAGTAAGTAATACATAAAAAATACAGAACAAGATATCTGTAACAAAATAGAGGGGGGGGCGGGGGGGGACTCAAAAGATATAGGCCAGTACTTCCCTCAGTGGGTAGCTTTCACACATTAACCCCTTTTCTTTCCACAAGCCACAAGATAACATAGTTTCCCAACACAACTAAGTTATCAACATTACATAAAACCATTACAAGTCATATACTCACAGCCCAACAAGGATTTCCTTGCTCCTCACATCACTGATCAGTCAGTCACCCTGTGTCAGTCAGTTTTTCTGGGAGACAGCTAAGAACTGGCTGTGTTGACTGGTTTTATCCCTTCCCACAACATACTGTGCATAATAATGCAAGCTACAACACTCACTCCCCCAACTAGTTGAACTGAAATAACCAATCTTTGCTTGTCCTGATGACGCTATGTGAATAACTGACAGATTCACTGCTTAATCCTGATTGTCCAATTCAACAGATCTGATTTGATTTGCTACAACTCTACCCACTTGTTTCTACGCACATTCTGTGACAAGTTCACCCGTTTGCGTCACAAAGAGATTGGGGAGACAGGACAAGACAACTCTCGGCATGTTAGCCAGCTTGATCAAAGTTCACATTAGCATAAATTCTTCCTAGCTTACGTTCCGAAGTCCCGCCATCTAGCTGAGCCGTGTTTGTGAAAGGGGAAATGGGGAAGGGAGATAAGAAGGGGTGGGGGGCGGGGGAGGTGAAGGGATGGGGAGGGAAGGGAGACAGAGTGTGGGTGGTGGGGGGACACTGCTGGCACACTATAACACCAATAACATGTAGAGCCAAGTACAAGTACATCTAAACGTCGTAAGATGTGAAAAGGACTTCATTTTGAGAAAAGTCAAGACTGCAAATTTTTTCGTTTCAGCGTGATCAGTTCAAGGGTATCAACTCGCATGGTTTACAATTTTAAACTGTGAATTCCGACTGATACTGTGGATATTTTTTATGGCAGTTTGGGGCATAATCCAGTAAGTGATAAGGTGTTCACAAATCTTTCTCTGAATAAATATTTAACGGTCTCCTTCTCCAACTTTCCATCACATGTTATCGTGAATTGTCCATTGAATATAGGATTGAACGGGCAGGTCAACAACTTGAAACAAAATGGCGTCGTTCGCGTTCGCGAAGAATATGAGCATGCTCTTTGAATGTGTATAAATATGTGTACGCAACTGATTTTAGGATTTTCTGAAAAAGACCACTTGGGCGAATGAAAGCCCTGTACACTGAGAGTAAAACACATAAGCTTTTTATGTATTGAGTATAATTTCAAAATGTAATGTTTAAGATGAGAAAGATCAGTTTAAAGCAAATTAAGTCCCCTAGCATTAATTACAGAGTAATTTCCCTTTTTTTACTAACTGCACCAAAACGTTTGCAAAATAAATAAAACTTCCATGCTTAGCAAGAGAAGTTCCTGTTTGAACAAAAAATGATAATAATGACTGCTCTTGTTGTTGTGTCAGAATATCAGATCAAAGTGCCAAGTTTAGATAATACAAAAAATATAAATATAACAGTAAATGCAGTTTGCATATAATTTGGCTTCATTTTAAAAATTTTTTTTGGTGCCCATCCCAGAGGTGCAATATTGTTTTAAACAAGATGACTGGAAAGAACTGAATTTTTCCTATTTTTATGCCTAATTTGGTGTCAACTGACAAAGTATTTGCAGAGAAAATGTCAATGTTAAAGTTTACCACGGACACACACACACACACACAGACAACCGAACACCGGGTTAAAACATGGACTCACTTTGTTTACACAAGTGAGTCAAAAATAGCAACAACGGTGCACATTCGTGTGGACGACTGTGGCTTGAATGTGAGAGCTCAGTGAATTTGCTCAATGTTCTTCCCTGTCTCGGTCAGTTTGTGTTTGTCTGTATATTACTTTATGTGGGGATTCTCTCTCTCTCTCTCTCTCTCTCTCTGTGTGTGTGTGTGTGTGTGTGTGTGTACGTGCGTCCATTTTGATATCTTAAAAGGGTTCCTTTTCGTCTTGTGAGAGAGACGTCACATCCAGTAAGTATTGTGCATTTAGTCTGCGTACTCAGTTAAAATATATATATATTTTTTAAAGCCCTTGGGCGCGAGCTCAAGGGGGCGGGGGTGGGAGGTGTTCCAGAGATTATTTACACGCGATGTCAGAGTGAAACTGTTGAGTGATGTTCTAGCAACAGTGCGCGTGCCGATATCTCTCTCTCTCTCTCTGTCTCTCTCTCTGCTTACTATCTCTCTCTCTCTCTCTCTCTCTCTCTCTCTCTCTCTCTCTCTCTCTCTCTCTCTCTCTCTCTCTGTGTTAGCTCGCGCACGTTTGGCGGTACATGCACAAATTCATGTGTTGCCTAGAATAGGGAATAAACTAACGCTCACAGTTTTTTTTGTTTTTTTATTATGAAAGGAACACACTGTACTTTTTCAGGTTTTGTCCAGTCAGTCCGAAATATCTTCCGCGATAAATCTGTCGGTCCCACTGAGCTGATGGTCGGTCCTAAAGAGTTGAAAACAAATTGTGCACCCGCTATCGGGAAGAGACTGTTGACTGTTGTCATAGCAACGGTGCGCGTGCCCTCTGGAGTTGGTGAGAGAGGTGTTTGCGTTGTAGTAGGAGTCTACTCCTGTGCCGGCGTCAGTTAGTTGCACTGACTTGTAAATTGTAATGGCAAAAAGCAACAGCCTGACATGATGTTTATGGTGCTGGTTATTATCAACTGCGCTTGCGGACGCGGCTGCTCTTTATGTTTTCATTTTATTTCAGCTGGTGGTGATTATTTTTTTTCTTTCTTCTCAGAACCCTTTTGGCAGGCTTCTTCTGTCACACTGTTCTTGTATTGTATTTGTATTTGTATTTCTCTTTTATTGTCACAACAGATTTGTCTGTGTGAAATTCGGCCTGCTCTCCCCAGGGAGAGCGCGTCGCTACACTACAGCGCCACCCATTTTTTTGTATTTTTTCCTGCGTGCAGTTTTATTTGTTTTTCCTATCGAAGTGGATTTTCCTACAGAATTTTGCCAGGAACATCCCTTTTGTTGCCGTGGGTTCTTTTACGTGCGCTAAGTGCATGCTGCACACGGGACCTTGGTTTTTCGTCTCATTCGAATGACTGGCGTCCAGACCACCACTCGAAGGTCTAGTGGAGGGGGAGAAAATATCGGCGGCTCAGGCGTGATTCGAACCAGCGCGCTCAGATTCTCTTGCTTCCTAGGCGGACGTGTTACCTCTAGGCCATCACTCCACTCTAGGCCATCACTCCACTCTAGGCCATCAGGCCATCACTCCACTCTAGGCCATCAGGCCATCACTCCACTCTAGGCCATCACTCCACTCTAGGCCATCACTCCACTCTAGGCCATCACTCCACTCTAGGCCATCACTCCACTCTAGGCCTCTTCTCCCAGTCGTCGCCTCACGTGCAGCCGCGCGTTTGGCTCATTCTGCCACCGCCCGAACATCATGCAGTCTGCGAACATTTGTCAGTGTCAAGTTGCCTTCCTATTCTTCCTGTCTTCCTTCCTTTCAAAATGCGTGGAGCTGACTTAGTATCACAATGAACTAACTTCAGTCCAATTGTTTTTTTTGTTTTTTTTGTGGGTTTTTTTTTTTGGTGGGGGGAGGGATGGGGGTGGGGGGGGGGGGGAATCTTTGTACTGTTCCCGAGGCCGTGTCGTATAACTATTTGGAAACCACGCACGGGATTTAATCATTTTGCTTCTACCAAAACCAAGTGGGGCTCCTTTTACACGCTCGGTAGGCCTACCCGTGGACTTACTAACACTAGCTCCTGCAGTCACAGGTTTATCAGGTAAGGAAACTGCCGTTCACGGTGTGTTCCAGATACAGGTATACGTAACATCACAGTACAGGTCAGTGGTTCCAGAGAGTAACTGCACGTGCGTATCGTGGCAGTTGTTGTCAGTTGTCATGGCAACAGAGAGCGTTCCTCCTTGAGATCAGTTACGTTTCGAAAGTTTCCACATGGCAAACGTAGATATACGCTTATGTACCAAGGGTGATGGTGGTGAGGGAGGGGTGGGGGAGGGGTTGGTGGAGGGACGTTCGGGTGATAATTTAAATAGGGCGTTCGTAAACGTGAACATCATTTGTTGCCTGCTGTACATATATATTTATATAACTGCTGTTGTGTGTTTTTTTTTTTTTTTTTTTTTTTTTAGTGTTGAATGCTTGTCGCAGAACTTCTGTCAGACTCAAAGGTTCTCTCTGTGTACCATCACCAAATGTAGTTTACTTTGTCATATAATCCTGTGTGAATGCATTTTTTTTGTTATTTCTCTTCTGTCATTTAATTCTTTTGTGATGATCATATGAATTATTTATGTCTCAATCTCTCTTTCAGTCTATGTGTTTGTGTTTTTCCGTTTTACCTCTTTGGGTGACTCTTTTCTGTATTCTGTCATGCTCTGCCCCCACCCACCCCCCTCTGTGTGTGTGTGTGTGTGTGTGTGTGTGTGTGTGTGTGTGTGTGTGTGTGTGTGCGTGTGTATGCGCGCGCGTATACATACCTGTGCATGCATGCATGCAAGTAAATTCGCATGAATGCTCGCAGGAGGTACTACAGGTCGGTTATGTCACAGACTAGTGTAAACATAGACATGCAGTGGCGGGTAAACAGTAGCCCAGCAGACATGTGTTACAGTCTCATTTGCTGAAGGTGCTGGTTCGGATGATCTACATGTAGTGTGTTGGCTCAGGGGCTCAGCCCGCACGCTCACGTTGACATTTTGTTCAGTACTAACAAAGTGGTTGGAGAGCATGAGGCATGCATTATACAAGTGGCTTTTTTTTTTCCCAAGGTAGCGCATCCAGGAAGGTACACATGATGAAAGGACGCATTGTGAACGCAGCTGACATATTACCGCCACAGGTGATGAATAATACATGGCATCGTGATGATCCAGGAAACGATAAATCTGTGGGTGGACTGTTTACAGTCACCCCCTCCCCCTTCCTCCTTCATCTCGTCAACAAACGATATGCAATCGTAAATCACGAGTAGGCATCTCAGTTGAATATGTCATTCTGTTCTGCCCTGTTCCAGAGATATACAGTACGTGCAAACCGCCATCGCTATCGTCGGTTGCCAGGGCAACAGGGTGCGTGTACGCATGAGCTGGAGGAGTCCAGAGTTTGGGGAAAGAGTTAACTCGTGTGGCGGACGGTGGACGGATGCATGGCTTTTGTGAAGGTAACACTTTCGTTTTGTTTGCTTGTTTTTATAGAAGACGGCAGGGATGTTTGTTCCTTTGTATCCTTTGTCTTACTGACGCTGCTGTTGGTTTTGGTCGTTCCCTTGCCTTCTGAACGGTGCATCTTTCATTGCTCCAGGCAGGATCGTATGAATTACTGAAACACAACTGATTAAGGATAATCAGTTACCACTGATCATCCACTTGTAATATGCGGCTTCTGTTCAAACGTGTGTGTGTGTGTGTGTGTGTGTGTGTGTTGATGTGTGTGTGTGTGTGTGTGTGTGTGTGTGTGTGTGTGTGTGTGTGTGTGTGTGTGTGTGTGTGTGTGTGTGTGTGCAGTGAGTGCATGTGTGAGTATGCACAAGTTTTTATTATGATATACCCTTGTATGTATCCTAATTTCTACTGTATCTGTGTTTGTGTATGAATTTCGATTTATGTTCGTATCTTCTTATGTACTATCCCCCCCCCCCCCCCCCCCCAATATTCCTTGTGACCCCGGTACACTTGTTAATAAAGACATATTCTATTCTATTATATAGTTAACAGTCTTTTTGCTTCATGATCCCAGCGCCCAACACACTGGAGGCTATCAGTGTCCATGGCACACCACCCAGGAAGCTATCTTGTTGAGGAATTAGACTGACAGAGTCAGGGACTGGCTGATGGTAACTCCAGGGGTGGAGGAGACCGTCGATTGGGTAGTTCAGCGTGCACTTAGCGCACATTTAAGAACCCACGGCAACAAAAGGGTTCTTCCTGGCAAAATTCTGTAGAAAAATCCACTTCGATAGGAAAAACAAATAAAACTGCACGCAGGAAGAAATACAAAAAAGAAAAAAGAAAAAAAAAGGGTGGCGCTGTAGTGTAGCGACGCGCTCTCCCTGGGGAGAGCAGCCCGAATTTCACACAGACAAATCTGTTGTGACAAAAAAAGAGAAATACAACTACAAATAAAAATACAGTCATGGATACGAATAGAAGAGCCATGTTCATGTCGCCACCTTCAGGGTTTGAGAAGCGCGTCTCTTCCGTTCTGCTTGCTATCTTATTGACTTAGGTGCTTCTTCAACTGCTTCTGCTGGTTGGTTGTATGGGTGTGCGGGTGTGTTTGCTTGCGTGTTTGTGTGTGGTGTACTTGATGCATGCGTGTTTATGTATGCGTAGCTTTTTTGTTTGTTTGTTGCAAACGTCACGAGTTACCTGTTTTGGAGGTGTGGATCTCAATGTACATTCTTGTTTTTCTTCTTGTTCTTCCCCTCCTCTTCTTTCTTCTTCTTCTTTTTGTCCTCCTCCTCCTCATTCTCCTCCTCCTCTTCTTTCTTCTTCTCCTTGTCCTCTTCCTCCTCCTGCTTCTCCTTATTCTTCTCCTCCTTCTCCTCCTCCTCATTCTTCTTCTCCTCCTCCTCCTTTTTCTTCTTCTCCTTGTCCTCTTCCTCCTCTTACATCTTCTCCTTCCTCTCAAGACTATTATTACTATCATTATTACTCTTATTAAACAACACGAAGATGTATGCTATGGATATCCTTTCGGTGTGAGACTGACAGAACAAAGCTTATTCCATGCTGCTTTTCATACGTTATGCTGCGATACATCTCATTGCATTTCGCTCAACCAGCTGGCGTTCGCTCAGCAAGGTGATTCACATGACCTGTGACGAAATCTGTGTGTGTGTGTGTGTGTGTGTGTGTGTCGCGCGCGCGCGCGCGTGCGCGTACATGCTTGTGCTCTTGCGTGCGTTCATGGGACTTATTTTTTACTTCACAATTCTCAAAATCAGTAGTATGGGTTTTGAGGAAAACAACAACAAACAAACGAACAAAAACAAACAAAAACAAACACAAAAAAACCAAACAACAACAACAAAACTTAACGACATTAGCGGTTTTGCAAGCAACCAAGGCGGTGCATTTCGAAAACACAAGACTTCAACAGGGCATCTGCTGATGGAGATGACAATGGCGATTTAGCCTTGGAACCGTAAACCCTTCAGCCCTGTCTGCACGCGTATTCCGCGAAGAGGTTATCCTCGGTTGTCATGCCTGCAGAGAGCATGCTCGTGTCCGATACAGATAGATATGTCACGGGAAAATAAACGTTCTAGATTAGACCTCACTTCCTGCTCCATCGCGGTGATTTCGGAACCAAGAAGTTTCACGAGGGTGTGGGAAAGGGGGCAGGGGGTAGGGAAAGGGGAGTTTGGGGGCGGTGGGGATAGGGAGATGTTCGTGAGGTTGAATATCGTGTGTGATTGAAGGATCATTGCTGGTTTGACTGCTTTTATACAATGTAACTCCTCTCTTCTTTATATATATATATATATATATATATATATATATATATATATATATATATATATATCTTTTAAGCGAAATCGGACCTGCTCCCCCACCCGCTTACCCCCTCCCCCGACCCCTTTGTCTGTCTATCTGTCTTTCTCTCTGTCTGTCTCTCTAAGTCTTCATTCTTCCTTACCTCCCTCTTTCTCCTTTCTGGTTGTTCATTGCGTGAGGTCTGAAACCGTAGAGACTGTTACGACGGAGAGAGAGAGAGTGAGATAGAGTGTGTGTGTGTATGAGAGAGAGAGGGAGAGAGAGTGTGTGTGTGTATGAGAGAGAGAGGGAGAGAGAGTGTGTGTGTGTGTATGAGAGAGAGAGAGAGAGAGAGAGAGAGAGAGAGAGAGAGAGAGAGAGAGAGGGAGAGAGAGAGTGTGTGTGTGTATGAGAGAGAGAGGGAGAGAGAGTGTGTGTGTGTATGAGAGAGAGAGAGAGAACTCAGAACTCAGAACTCAAAACTTTTTTACTCAAGGATTAAGATTTTGGGCATCGCCGATTTTTCCAACCTGTCCTTGCTAATCTACATCAGTTACAATAGCACAATGAGAGAGATAGATAGATAGATAGATAGATAGATAGAGAGAGAGAGAGAGAGAGAGAGAGAGAGAGAGAGAGAGAGAAACGGACAGGCAGACGGACAGGCAGATAGACAGACAGACAGAAAAAGAGAGAGACAGACAGGCGGACAGAAAAAGGGAGAGAGACACAGACTGACAGAAAAAAAGAGGGACAGACAGACAGACAGAAAGAGAGAGAGAGAGACAGACAGACATACATACAAAGAGAGAGAGACAGACAGACAGACAAAGAGAGACAGACAGACAGACAGACAGACCGACAGACAGGAGCCGACTATTTAGCTAACAACTTGGTGCAGTGTAGTTTTGTTTGGTCAACCCCAGATGCCAATTAAGGCAGCCTAACGAGCGGTCTTCAGTGTTTGTTGGTGCTGTGTCGGCAGTTGATAGCGTGATTGTCAGAATGAGTTGCGGGAAGGGAGAGAAGGGGAAACGGAAGACGGGAGGGAGAGAGAGAGAAAGGGAGGGGGGGAGGGGAGAAAGAGAATGGGAGGTTTGGGGGAGAAGAGAGTGGAGTGAGAGAGAGAGGGGGGAGGAGAATGAGGAAGGGATACAGAAAGGGAAAAGAAAGAGATGAGAGAGAGAGAGAGGGAGGAAAGAATGGGGAAGGGACAGAGAGAGGGAAAAGAAAGAGAGAGATGAGAGAGAGAGAGGGGGAGGGAAGAACGGGGAAGGGATAGAGAGAGGGAAAAGAAGGAGAGAGATGAGAGAGAGAGAGAGGAGGGAAGAACGGGGAAGGGATAGAGAGAGGGAAAAGAAGGAGAGAGATGAGAGAGAGAGAGGGAGGGAAGAATGGGGAAGGGATAGAGAGAGGGAAAAGAAAGAAATGAGAGAGAGAGAGAGAGGGAGGAAAGAATGGGGAAGGGATAGAGAGAGGGAAAAGGAGGAGAGATGAGAGAGAGAGAGGGAGGGAAGAATGGGGAAGGGATAGAGAGAGGGAAAAGGAGGAGAGAGAGATGAGAGAGAGAGGGAGGGAAGAATGGGGAAGGGATAGAGAGAGGGAAAAGAAAGAGATGAGAGAGAGAGAGGGAAGAATGGGGAAGGGATACAGAGAGGGAAAAGAAAGAGAGAGATGAGAGAGAGAGGGAGGGAAGAATGGGGAAGGGATAGAGAGAGGGAAAGGAAAGAGAGAGATGAGAGAGAGAGAGAGGGAAGAATGGGGAAGGGATAGAGAGAGGGAAAAGAAAAATGAGAGAGAGAGAGAGGGAGGGAAGAATGAGGAAGGGATAGAGAGAGGGAAAGGAAAGAGAGAGATGAGAGAGAGAGGGGGGGGGAGAACG
>NC_134877.1:49998123-50013123 GCF_041734735.1 Babylonia areolata
CATTCTTGTTTGATGATTTGGTCATCCAAAACTGTGACCGACAGTATATTTCTTTCTTCTCAATTTTTTTTTTCAAGGTTTGACAAAAAGCAGATGCGTTCTCAAAATCAAATGTCTGATGGAAGACATATATGTCTTCTTCTTTAAAAAACAACAACAAAAAACGGTGTCCTCCCCCTCCCCCCCCCCCCCCCACCCCCTCCCCACATTCTGGGACAGAAGGTTGTGTGTCTCAAGGATAGGTCGTTATAAGAAAGAGAATGTTTTGACGGGGTGCGCGTGCGTGCCGGTGTTACGTCCCGAGCGACCCCTCTTCAATAGGTCTGTTTTTGGAATGTTATGAGACTCTCAAGTTCAGTGTGAAGGACGGTTCAAGGAGCTGCGGATTAACCCATTTGCGTTGCATTACTTCTGTTGGGTTAAATTTACTGTGGTGTTAAAAAACATACCGCCTATGCTCCAATGCTTTTTTTTATGCCTTTGTTTTAAACACCCGTACAAACGTACCCTCTCTCTCTCTCTCTCTCTCTCTCTCTCTCTGTGTGTGTGTGTGTGTGTGTGTGTGTGTGTGTGTGTGTGTGTGTGTCTGTGTCTGTGTCTGTGTGTGTTGAGAGGAGGGGAGTTAATGATAAGCGAAAATCAAGTAGTTTCGTGTTCGTCTGTTAGCCCGGCAAGTTCGTTTTATTGGACACACGGAACTGTATGACCAGTCATTGCAATGGATAAAAGACAACTCAAAAATAGCAGAAGATAAGTCGGGTGATAGTCTTTGAAAAAAATGTCGTGAACCTAATATAGGATACACATAAATAGAACCCCATAAAACCTACGCTAAAACAATAAACATTACACGTACCAGTAGTCCAAAACCTCAACCGAATCCATCAAATAATTTCTGAACGTGACGATAGACATTGGAAAGGTTTGGATCGGACAGGGAGCATGTCTATGTTACCCACGTCTATACTTCCCCAGATCTATGTTTTTCTAGTTTCATGTTCCATCATCAAACTTTTTTGAAACGGTCAGTGGTGGCCAGTGGTCAAAACAGGTTAAGAAGTGTTAATGTTGCATAAGAAATGTCGTGAACCTAATATAGTTTTCTAAGCGAAAAAGTATCCTTGCATCCTTCTTCGATCTTACTAAAGCTTATGACCGAGTGTGGCATAGCAGACTGTTATTTAAGCTGAAACAAATTGGTCTGTCGGGTCATGTTTATGACTATGTTAAATCCTTTTTAAGTGGGAGATATATAGTGGCAAAAGTGGGAGTAACTTTATCAACCTCTAGGCCTATAAACATGGGAATCCCGCAGGGTTCCATTATTTCTCCGTTGTTGTTCAACATTATGCTTTATGATTTACATACATGTTTTTCATCATCTACCAAGCTGGCTCAATATGCTGATGATATTGCTATATGGATTCAGACATCCTTGAGGAAAAGGACAAGCCTACATTACATAAATTATGTACAGAAATATTTTCAGGGTGAACTCGATAGACTGAGTAGCTATATGCAATCTAATGGTTTTGAGTTTTCTGTAGAAAAAACACATTTGATCCTCTTTAATAATGGTTATAATCCCAGCAAACTACCACGTTTTTTTTTAGGAGGACGTGAAATATTTTTCAAGTCGGAAATCAAATTTCTTGGGATCCTATTTACTTCAAAACTAAACTGGAAGAAACACATTGATTCAATGGTGACTAAAGCAGTTAAAAGTTTAAATTTCTTAAAAATTGTAAGTCACTCTCCTTGGGGACAAGACTCCAAAATTCTTTTACATTTAGCGACATCTCTCGTAAGATCAAGATTGACCTACGGTCAAGAAATTTTCTTTTCTGCCCCGCCGACGTTCCTAAAGAAGCTGCGAATAATTGACAGTAAAGCTGTGAAACTGGCTTTAGGGGTACCTGTGCATACTAAGACCTCAGAAGCCTATAAGCTTGCGGGTATTCTACCACTAGATGAAATCAGAAAATTAAGTTCTGCTAAATATATTGTGAGATGTACAGCAGTGGATGATTTTGAGGAATTAAATATTAGGTCTGATATTGATTTTCCAAAAAATGCACAAAATAATTCAAATCTACAAACCATTCGCACATATGTTTCAGATATTTTAAATTCTTCAGACATTGATTTGCATGATATGGCACCTCGTGTTCTGGTGCCACCTGTCCCTCCCTGGGAGTTAACAAAAGCAAACATCAACATATGTGCTTCTGACACAACAAAAGGAGAATCTCCACATATAATAGCAGCATCTGTCAGAATTGAATTAGAAGAAAATTTTGATTATCATTTAAAAGTTTACACTGATGGTTCGGTCCTGGATGATAGCAGTGCAGGATCTGCTTTTGTCATTCCTGACCTAAAAACAGAAAAATCATATTATTTAGGTAAGGGACATTCAATTTTTACAGCTGAATTGGTGGCCATCCTTATGGCTTTAAATCATCTTGTTGATATACCAATCATAATAAGTAATATCCTATTTTGTGTTGATTCTCAATCTGTCTTAAAAGGTTTGCTCCTTTTTGAGAATAATCAAAGAGAAGATTTATTTTTTGAAATTAGGTATTTATTGCACTCCCTATTTGTGAAGGGTACAAATGTTGATTTTTGTTGGATACCATCCCACACTGGATTCCGTTATAACGACCAAGCAGATAGGGCAGCAAAAAGGGGAGCAAAAAATCATATAGATAGTATAAAAGTATATTGCCCATTGTCATACAAGGAAATAAGCAATATACTAGAAAGAGACTTTTATAGGTGCTTGAATTCAAGTCTAAAACCTCGTCAGTTGACTCTCTCAGACTTTGGTCCGATTCGCAGACCAATTCTGAGCTTAGCTCTCAGACTATTATCAAATTCATTACGGACCAAGTATTGTTCTAATGTCAAGTGTATATGCTTTAATAACCTGACAATTGAGCATATAATTTTTCACTGTAGCTTGATGAAGCCTTTTGTACACGAAAGTGTGTCTTCACAAGTGACTGAGAACGTTGATGTTTTTGACTTTTTGCATTCATTATCAGTTGTTTCGCTTGTCAGTTTAACGACTTCTCTTTTACGAAGTCCTTTAAGTAATTTCCTGTAACTGTATTTAGAGGGTTTTTTGTTTTTGTTTGTTTGTTTGTTTGTTTTGTTTTTCTTTCAAATTTCACCCACATTTTTACCCTCATTTGCCCAGTTTCCCCAAACCCTTCATTCATCCACATCTCCCACCCCTTCTAACCGATAATACTCAGATGTATTCATAAATACTTTTACAAAATGTCTTCAATCACCGATATGTGTGACGGGACATTAAACAAAAATTCCTTCCTTGCATAAGAAAGTTCCCATAATCCGGAAAGATGTCAACATAACGCAAGCTGCACAGTTTTTGGTTGTAGTCAGTACTGTTCAGTATCGGTATCATTATCAGTATCAGTATCAGTAGCTCAAGGAAGCGTCATTGCGTTCGGACAAATCCATATTCGCTACACCACATCTGCCAAGCAGATGCCTGAAAAAAAAAGAAAAAAAAAGTAAATGAATATTCAAATATGGAAAAAAGGAGAAAAAATACCAAATAAAGAAGTAAATGAATACTTAAATGAAAAAAGATATTACTACTACTACTACTGCTACTACTACTACTAAATAACTGGTCAGTAAATACTATAGTCATACCAGATCAAGAATAACATGATAAAATGCCGCATTCTGAAAAGGTTTGGTCAGTTGTGGTCAGCAGTGGCAACAAGGATCACCAGTGGTCAACGAACTGCTAAATCCTGTCGAGAAGTCGAAATACTGCAATAACGTCACAACAAGATATAATCTGAACAGCCTTTAGGTAGTGGTAAGGAATGGTCAGCAGTGGTCAGTCAATGATCAAAAACCTGCCAACGCGTTCTAATACTGCACAAACAAGACAACGCAATCTTAACACTTGCGTTGAGGTCAGTAGTGGTAAGTAACAGTCAGTAATAGTCAGTAGTAATGAACAGTCAAGTAATAGTTAAATCCTGTCAAGACGTCTTAATACTTCATAGCTGTCACAATGCAGTCTGGACAGTTGAGACAGTGGTCAGACAGCGGTCAAAAATCTGTCTGCCTTAGTTATGCAGGCGTGACAAAATAACGCAATCTGATAGTGGTCAGCAGTGGCCAAGGTCGCGTGGAAACATAGACCTGGTGGGGGTGAACAAAGACCCAGAATTTGACAAAGACACAGAAAATGTAAATTCGGGGGAACACAGGACTCGAGGAGCTTTGACCTGGCTGAGAGTATAAGCAAATTTAGGGGAACATAGACCTGAGGGAACAAGATGATGACCGCTTTGAACCCGTACCCCAGACTGCTATTCCGGGAAGCATGGTTTAGAACAGGCATCTGTTTTGACCACCGCACGCGAACCAGTGCCAAGGAAATTTGGCAGGGTGGATGAGGGGCGACCTTTTTAGACGGGTGCTTTGGTGAAGTCTGAGGAGGACCGAAACAGGATGGGGGTGAGGGGGTGGGGTGGAGCACGACCTAGAACAGGAGACGTTTCATGTCACCGAAGTGACCTCCTGGGAGACAAATTAATGCAATGACACGTCCTTATACAATGACACCTACTGAAGGCATTACGCCGGTAATAACAAACACACACACACACACACACACACACACACACACACACACACACACACACACACACACACACACACACACACACACACACACACACCTCTCTCACACACACACACTCACACACACGCACGCACACACACACATACACACATACACACACACACCCACTCACATCACCGCGCTCTCTGTCTCCCTCTCTCTGTATCTCTCCCTGTCTCTCTCTCTCTCTCTCTCTCTCTCTCTCTCTCTCTCTCTGTGTGCCTCACTCCTCCCGTACCCTACATTCATCCTTGTTAATCAGTATTTAACCAGCCTCCCATGGCACTGTTGCAGGCGAGGAGGGACCAAGACGAAGACCAGCTTGAAACGCCCAGGGCTCAGACAGAACTGGGAGGATGAAGTTCAAGACGGCTTGTCACTGCTGCAGCTCATCGTTTTCTTTGTCGTCGTCGTCGTCGTCTTCTTCTTCTCCTTCTTCTTCTTCCCCTCCTTCTGCGCCTTCTCTTTCATCTTCGCTGACCATGCTGACTGTTCTGGCTCTCACCGCGCTTCTATGGTCTGGCGGTAAGACATGGAGGTTGTGACGCAAAGAACTTTGGTCGTAGTGGTTTTATTTATTTATTTATTCATGTATTCATCTATCTATCATTTTTATCATTATCATTATCATTATTATTATTATTATTATTATAATTGTTGTTGTTATTATTATTATCATTGTTGTTGTTGTTCTTTTATTTTCAGTTTTAGTTCACATGCTGAAACAAATTGAGCCTGTGTAAAAACCCTCATTAGGGTTGTGTGTGTGTGTGTGTGTGTGTGTGTGTGTGTGTGTGTGTGTGTGTGTGTGTGTGTGTGTGTGTGTGTGTGTATCACACAGCGGAGGGCTACTCCAGGGGAGCGCCCTTCTCCACCTGCCTCACCATGTTCCCTAAGCACGGTCCCACTCAGCGACAGGTGGGCCCCGCCCCCTTCCGCCTTGACCTCCGACCCCTGACCTACCGCCCGGGGCGGGTCATCACAGGTCAGTCAGTTGCGGAAGGCGACAATGGTGATGGCAGTTAGTACTTATCGCTAGCGAAACAACAACCACCACCACCACCACCAACAGAAAAAGAGCAACAACAAGCAACAACGGAACGAACTGAAACTAAAAAAAAAGAAAAAAGAAAAAAAAGTAGTCTTGGAAGTTACAAGCTGTGGAATTAGTAATGAGAAGAACTATAAATTGAAAAAAAAGTAGTGAGAATAAGTAGAAATATTGGTGAGAAGATGTAGTGGTTGTGCTAAGAAGTAGCAGCAGTAGTGAGAAGAAGTAGAAATAGCAGTAAGAACAAGAAGCAATAGAAGTAATGAGTATAGATGATACTGAGAAGCAGAAGTAGGTGTGAGAATAAGAAGTACAAAATAGAAGCAGTAGTGAGAAGAACAGGAAGCAGTAGTGAGAAGAACAGGAAGCAGTAGTGAGAAGAACAGGAAGCAGTAGTGAGAAGCAGAAGTAGTAGTGAGAAGAACAGGAAGCAGTAGTGAGAAGCAGAAGTAGTAGTGAGAAGAACAGGAAGCAGTAGTGAGAAGCAGAAGTAGTAGTGAGAAGAACAGGAAATAGTAGTGAGAAGAACAGGAAGCAGTAGTGAGAAGCAGAAGCAGTAGTGAGAAGAACAGGAAGCAGTAGTGAGAAGAACAGGAAGCAGTAGTGAGAAGAACAGGAAGCAGTAGTGAGAAGCAGAAGTAGTAGTGAGAAGAACAGGAAGTAGTAGTGAGAAGAACAGGAAGTAGTAGTGAAAAGAACAGGAAGCAGTAGTGAGAAGCACAGGAAGCAGTAGTGAGAAATAGGATTGAGAAGTAGAAGTGAGAAGTAGAAACATTAGTGAGCAGTAGAAGAAGTAAAAGGGAGAAGAACTTGTGAGAAGGAATGGTGAGAAGAAGAAGAAGTAGTAGTGAAAACAAGAAGCAATAACAAGAAGCAGAAGTAGTGCTAAGAAGAAAAAGAGAGGCAAGGCCTTCAAGACTCACTTGTGGCACCAAAACGTTTGCAAAATAAATAAAACTTCCATGCTTAGCAAAAGAAGTTCCTGTTTGAACAAAAAATGATAATAATGACTGCTCTTGTTGTTGTGTCGAATATCAGATCAAAGTGCCAAGTTAAGAGAATACAAAAAATATAATTATAACAGTAAATGCAGTTTGCATATAATTAGGCTTCATTTTTTATTTTTTTTGTGCCCATCCCAGAGGTGCAATATTGTTTTAAAGAAGATGACTGGAAAGAACTGAATTTTTCCTATTTTTATGCCTAATTTGGTGTCAACTGACAAAATATTTGCAGAGAAAATGTCAATGTTAAAGTTTACCACGGACACACAGACAACCGAACACCGGGTTAAAACATAGACTCACTTTGTTTACACAAGTGAGTCAAAAAAGTAGAAGCAGTAGCTTAGAGGAAAGTATAAAAGTAGTAATATAAAAAAAAGAAGCGGTAGTGAGAAGAATTGGAAAATAAATCAGGCATCTCAATGGTTACTGAAAAAAACAGAAGATGAAAAGAAAGAAAGCGAATATATATTTTAGTATTGCAGATCTCTGCCGGCGACATGGGACATGGAAGTTCATTTGCATTTTAAACATATTCATTGTTCCATGCTTCGCCAGACGATCGACATTATTCATTCTGGGCATTTTTACAGTGTGGAGTAAATAACAGCCCCCCCCCCTCTCCCAAACAAACCCTCCCTTCTACGCCCCCTAAAACAGCAACAACAGCAACAACAAAAACATACACACACAAAATTGTTTTTTTAGTATGGAAATTTGAAGTGATAGATTGTAAAATAGTTTTTGAATGCACACAAAACAAAACGTTAAACTGTAGAAGAGACAGTTTCTCGCTTTTACACACACACACACACACACACACACACACACACACACACACACACACACACACGTACACAAATACACACACACACACACACACACACACGTACACAAATACACACACACACACACACACACAAACACACACACACGTACACAAACACACACACACACACACACACACATGTACACACACACGTGGATGCGCATCCCCCCACTCCCCCACATACAAATACCTGCGCACGCACGCACACTCGCACACACACACACACACACACACACACACACACACACGCACACACATGGATGCGCATCACCCCCCCCCCACACACACACACACACATACATGCGCACGCACGCATATAGACCACACAGACACACAGACAGACACACACACACACACATCTGAGCTTTGTTTTGCCCTCGGTCCATCTCATAGTGGACCTGCTGTCCAACGACCTTCGACCTATCAAGGGCGTTCAGGTCAAGGCCGTTCGGAGCAGCGGGGACTCGGAGACCGTTCTGGGGAGCTTCGTACAGACCCCTCCCAACATCACCCAGGTCTTCACCTGTGAAGGGGGGTTCAAGGTGCGTGCAGGCGCGTGCGCACGTGTGTGTGTGTGTGTGTGTGTGTGTTTTGGGGGTTACGAGGTTGGCGGTGTGTGTGTGTGTGTGTGTGTGTGTGTGTGTGTGTGTAGGGGGGAGGCGGGCGGTGGGGGGCAGGGGGGCGGGGGGGCGGGCAGGGCGGCGGTTGGTGCCTAATATCACCCAGGGCATCCTTCAGCTGTCAAAGGGACACAAAGTGGGTACAGGTCTGTGTGCTTGTGTGTGTATTGTATTGTATTGCATTAAATTGCATTATATGTATTACTCTTATGTCACAACAAATTTTCGAATCTGTGTGAAATTCGGGTTGCCCTCCAAGGGAGAGCGTGTCGTTTCAGTGAGAGCACCACCCATTAAAAAAAAAAATTCTTCCTACGAGTGTATTTATTTTCCTATCAAAGTGGATTTTTGTTTAGAATTTTTGCCAAGGTTTACCTTTTGTTGCCGTGGGTTCTTTTGATTGCGCTTTCACGTGTGCTCCAGTGTTCAGGGTTCAAGACCCCCCATCTCAGCAGGGTGTCGTGTCCTTGACAAAGACACTTTACTCAGATTATTCCTCACCCCAACCGGGTGGTGAACGGGTACATGAACTGGGTTTTGGGGATGTCGAAACGGTGGGAGGAGAGGAATGGGCCCTGCCTTCCTTTGCCTGATCCCTAGACTCAGTGGAAATGAATTCACTGCCTCAATGACCGTTCAATGACCATGGGATCTCTAACTTTTTTTTTAATCCAAAGTTATCGTGTGTTATAATTTTGTGCGGTCACGTGTTGCGCGAGGAAATAAGATGACATATGTGTTGCTGCTGTTTTAAAAAAACAAACGAATAAAACTCTAGTGAAAACAGCATTTTGTGGTGTGCTAATTTACCTACAAATCGGTGTGTGTGTGTGTGTGTGTGTGTGTGTGTGTGGTGTGTGTGTGTGTGTGTGTGTGCGCGCGCGCAGAACATGGTGACGCACACAAAGGCCATGCGCGACGAGCACGTGAACAAGGTCACGCTGACCTGGAAGGCTCCAGACACCAACGTGGGAGATATCCTGTTTGTGTAAGTTCTGATTAGATTGTCTGTCTTTCTGTCTGCCTATCTCCTTAGGTCTGTTTACCCACCTGTCTCTCTCTGCCAGTCTAATGCTATTACTTGTTGTTTAATATCGATAGCTGTAACTGAGTTTAAACTTTTTTTCAGAATAACGCATTGTTAATCTAATGAATAGACAGTCGTAATGGTGACGATGATTTCTGTGTTTGTGGGTTTTTTTGTGTGTGTATTTTTGTGTGTGCGTGCATGCGGTCGTGCGTGCGTGTGATGTGTGAATGTGTGTGTGTGTGTGGGGGGGGGGGGGAGTGTCACATGTGGGGGATTACAAGACAGTACAACATAATGTTAAATAAAGAAATAGATTATGATGATGATGATGTGTGAATGTATGTGTGTACGTACTTGTACACGTGTGTGTGTGTATGCGTGTGTGTGTGTGTGTGTGTGTGTGTGTGTGTGTGCGCGCGCGCGCGCGCGTGTGTGTATATGCGTGGTGTGTGTGTGTGTTTGTGTGTTAGTGTGTGTGTGCGTGCTTGTGTGTGTGTGTGTGTGTGTGTGTGTGTGTGTGTGTGTGTGTGTGTGTGTACAGGGCATCGGTTGTGGAGGATTACCAGACGTTCTGGACAGGCGTGAACGCCACACTGACCTCAGAGCTTCCTCTCGCTGCCGACCCTCCTCTCGTCAAGGTGTGGTTTCTACCCCTTTGTTTGGCACACACACACACACACACACACACACGCTCACAAGGGGGGCATGACGGGCAATGGCGGCCAGGCAGCAGCTCCTGTCAGCAGGTGCAGGGAATTTTGTGCCTTGGAGAGTTGCGACGGTCTATTGTAAGTCAGAATTGTGTGGAACTGCATATCAAAGGACATTGTAAAGGAAAATCAGGATGAAAAAATGGCAGACCTGATGACTTGGAGGGCCGCTATCGGCACTTTTTGTGGAAAGCTGAAATGTTTGTCAAATGTGTACCACAACCAACAGGTGAGTGGTGACAGAAATACCTGGACACATAACTCGTCGACTGATGTAACTGTCGCTTTTGCGTCTTGTTGCATCATCATGGCATTGACCAACAGCATTTTATGTAGTGTATGGAAAATGTTGTCTTTGGACAGTGCATGGCTAATCAATGCATGACTTGTAAAAATAACCAGGTCATGTGCAAAAAATGTGTGTCAATGCAAGTGGCAGTTATTGTCGGTTTGCAGTGCACGTGTCAGATGCTTGTCTCCGCCTTTTGCGTGGAACACGCAGTGTTGTCGCTGTGCAGGCTGCTTCTCAGTGGAGACATTGAGACAAACCCTGGATGGACAATCCGACACAACTTTAGAAGTGTGACAATGTGACAAACACAGTGACAGTGAAAGATGACATTGTTAACAAACTGATGCGAACCATGTGCAGCAACAATTCACCGAACAAACTCGAGTAATCAGAAACGACCTGGGTGAAATCAAGGACGAACTGGATTTAGTTAAACAAAGGCAAATGGAAAGACAAAATGTCATTACTTACCAGCAGAAACACAGAGAAAGACTGGAGGCAAGGGGAAGGGGGTGGGGGGGGGGGGGGAGGGTTGCCAACGACTTGACATGGGCACAGGCCCTGATCGTTGCCAGAGCAAGAAGAGAGTGGTAAAGAACCTTTTTCCCCCCAGAAAGGACAGTTGGTAATCGGCCCCTGACTTCCAGATTCCCGAACCCATGCACAGATTGTAGGGGGGGGGGGGGTGATCACAGTGAGGCGTCTTTGATAACACGCAACGCCGTGCTCAGTCTCCAGTTTTGAGGGAAGAGGATGTGTCTGCATCAGCCACCCTGCATGTAAAGTCCTCTCACCAGACTGACAGAAACTGATTGCGACAGACATCAGTATATATCAAGTGAAAACAACAACAACAAATAGGCAAAATGAACGAGGATCCTTATCCCTCTTCCCCGCCCTTTGACACTGGCTCCCAGTGTCAGAGTCAGGGCAGCAGTGGAGACGGGGTCTTCCCTCGTCACGGTGCACTGAACCAGCGACGCGGATCACCGAGAGATGGCGGGGATTCCCCGGGTCATGATGCGGCGGGTCATTCTTGTGACTGACGCGCGCGACAGGCAGACACGGGGATGCACGCCCACCTTGGTGACCAGCCACACACACACACACACACACACACACACACACACACAGAGACACAAACACACACACACACACACACACACACACACACACACACACGCACACACACACTCACACACACAAAACTCAGAACTGGTTTAATGCACACCAGCCTTGGGCCACAGTTCACAAAAGGGGGAATGGAGACAGGTAAGGATCGGGCAGAGAGAGAGAGAGAGAGAGAGAGAGAGCTAGGCGACTTGATTTGACCTGACGTGCGGGTTTTCCAGCTACCCGGGGTGAACGTGCAGAAGGAGAACGGGACGGGGCTGGAGCGGTGCGGGGAGGACCGGGGCTGCTTCCTGTACCCGCGCTTCTGTTCCGGTCCCGACTGTCAGGCCGCTGTCTCCTTCCGGCAGGACGGCGCCGACGCAGACCACTTCCGCTTCGAGCTGATGGCGAAAAAAGCCGACTACGTGTCTGTTGGGTTTTCTGAGGACGTCATGATGGTAATTGTTTTTTTGTTTGTTTGTTTCTTTCATGTTTGAGGGGATCATGGGAGTGGAGGGTTTTAGTTTGGGGATTTTGGGGCGAGGTTCTTCTGTGTGTGTGTGTGCGTACACACGCATGTGCGTGTGTATTTATGTATGTACGTGTGTGTGTATTTACGGGCGTGCATGCGCGCGCGCTTATGCGTGTGTGTTCGGGCGTTTGTGTTTGTAAGCGTGTGTGTTAGTGCATGCGTGCGTGCGTACGTACGCCCATGTGTGTTTATGTGTGCGCTTACTTGCTTGGTTTCTTGCTTGCTTTCTTTTCTTTTTTTTCTTTTTTTTAATGTTTTGTGTCTTTTTTCAGTCGTTTTTTTATGTGTTTTTTTTCATTTTATCTTATTGCTTACAGGGAGAAGATGAGACAATCTCTTGCACAGGGGACGGCGAGATCCTGACTGTTCAACATGGTTTTAACCCCAAACTGTACAACCAGCGTATTGTCAGGGTAGGTCTTTCATTTTGCTTATAATTCAGAAGGGTTCCTTCGGGTTTAATTTGTTGCTGAAGAAGTTGTTTAAAGAAAATTTTGATACGAATACGCCCTTTTTAAGTCCTTAAAAAACTCTTTTCAAAATGAGCAAGGTTTGTAAAAAGAAGAGTAATACTGGCTTCCGTTTTACTGATTATCTAAAAGATATACATCATTTCTAGAAGTCAGTGATAGAGCTCCAGCCGAATTCGAATTTATAGTAAATAACGATTTATAAAAACTTAATCCCGATAGAGTTTTTGTGACCGAAATGCCGGCACTTGAAAATGTCATGCGGGTTCCTGAGCTTTTCGAGTTAGGCTTTGGCTGTTAAAATGTTGTGTTCTTTCAAAGTATCCGCCGGTGAAAATACAAAAATAAAGACAACAACAAAACCAACACTATGCTATACTCACGCTAAAGACAGCAACACAGACTTGGGTTACAACACGTAGACATGTAACGAATAATGTTGAAGTGGTACGGAAACTTATGCTTACGCGCGTGTGTTTTCATGTTTGGTTTGGTACGCGTATGCTGCGTTCGAGCGCGCTTGATTGCTTGTGTTTGTAAGTGTGCTTGTGTGTGTGTGTGTGTGTGTGTGTGTGTGTGTGTGTGTGTGTGTGTGTGTGTGCGTGCCTGCACGTGCGTTTGAGAGAGAGAACGAGATAACAAGACGGTGGGTAAAATTTACGTTTTGTTTATTTATTCATTGGAAAAGTGATTTGTTCAATCATTCACTTACCTTTTTCGCTTCGGGGGATGAGAACGAAACACACTCAAGTGAAAAAATTTCATTTGTGAATACATTGATCACCCAACGAACTACAATTAATCATCATCGTCGTACTCAGCCTCTTCGTTGCCATCATCACTATATCACCAAAGCTTCATCATCATCATCGTCGACATCATCATCATTATCATCATCATCATCATCACCACCACCATAATCGTCATCGTCATCCTCGCCATTACCTCCATCAACATAATCGCAGACAACGACAACATCATCGTCACGACAATCTTCATCATCATCATGATTGTCGTCACCTTTACCACCATGATCATCATCGTCGTCACCACCACCACCACCACCACCACCGTCATGTCGTCGACAACATCATCGCCATCATCACCATTATCATAATCATTGTCACCACCACCATCAACATCATCATCGTCATCGTCCTTGTCATTATCATCGTCGTCGTCATTATCGTTATTATCATCATCATCATCACCATCATCGTTGTAGTCGTCCTCATCAGAAACATCACCACCACCACCACCACCACTACCATCATCATCATCATCATCTCCAGCCATCGTCATTGTTACCTCCAGTGCCAACGACCTCTTAACCCCAATAGCATGTCAGGTCGTTTTATTCTGTTACCATGGCAGCATCAACTGTCAGATTTACGCGTCAACCGGACGGACGGACACGTCTCGTGCTCTTTCCGGAGGCCACGTGTCACCGTCACGCGCTATGCCAACCAATCAGCATCCGAGCTTCAGTACGTGAGCACCACCTACGATTTGGACAAGGAGTACTACCTGATGCTGGCCTGGGGAACCGTGAAAAAAGGTCAGCCTTTGGAGTGGTTGATGGCCCAGAGGTAAAGCTTCACACCAGGAAGCGAGTGTCCACGGGTTCGAGTCTCCGTACCTATTCTGATTCCCACCCTGACAGGCGCAATAGCCGAGTGGTTAAAGCGTTGTACTTTCAGTCTGAGGGTCCCGGGTTCGAATATCGGTAACGGCGCCTGGTGGGTAAAGGGTTGAGATTTTTCCGATCTCCCAGGTCAACATATGTGCAGACCTGCTAGTGCCGGAACCCCCTTCGTGTGTACACACACGCAGAAGATCAAATACACACGTTAAAGATCCTGTAATCCATGTCAGCGTTCGGTGGGTTATGGAAACAAAAACATACAAAGCATGCACAAAGCCGGAAACGGTTCTGTTAAAGAGACTTTTGAGTTTTGTTTCATTCGTAAGGATGAAGAAGATAATAATTATGTCGCCTTACTTGCAGACAGAGGAATTTGTGTGATTAGCTGCTCTTGTGTGTTCCTTGCGAGACAAGAGTTTTCATTTTACTTTTCGAGTTGCTTACAAACAACAAACAAACAAAAACAAACCCGCTTACTTTGAATGCTGGAAGAAACCCAGTTTTTGACTCACTTGTGTAAACAAAGTGAGTCTATGTTTTAACCCGGTGTTCGGTTATCTCTCTGTGTGTGTGTGTCTGGGTGTCTATGTGTCCGTGGTAAACTTTAACATTGACATTTTCTCTGCAAATACTTTGTCAATTGACACCAAATTAGGCATAAAAATAGGAAAAATTCAGTTCTTTCCAGTCATCTTGTTTAAAACAATATTGCACCTGTGGGATGGACACAAAAAAAGCCTAATTATATGCAAACTGCATTTACTGTTATATATATATTTTTTGTATTCTCTAAACTTGGCACTTTGATCTGATATTCTGACCCAACAACAAGAGCAGTCATTATTATCAATTTTTTTTCAAACAGAAACTTCTTTTGCTAAGCATGGAAGTTTTATTTATTTTGCCAACGTTTTGGTGCAGATAGTAAAAAAGGGAAATTACTCTGTAATTAATGCTAGGGGATTTAATTTGCTTTAAACTGATCTTTCTCATCTTAAACATTACATTTTGAAATTATACTCAATA
>NC_134877.1:50018123-50020623 GCF_041734735.1 Babylonia areolata
CTCGCGCATGTGTGTGTGTATGCGTGGGTATGTTTCTGCATGTGTTTATGTTGTGTGTGTGTGTGCGTGTGTGTGTGTGTGTGTGTGTGTGTGCGCGCGCGCGCTCGCGCACGTGTGTGTGGAATGAATGGATATGTTGAGAAAGAGTGACTGAAGAAATGATTGCATAAATGAATCAATCGACGAGTCAGTGACTTATTGACTGCGCGACCTAGGAATGAAAGGATTTTGAGAAAGAGCTGAATGAAGGAATGATTCAATCAATCAATCAGTCAATCAATCAGTGACTGACTGACTGCGACCCAGTAATGAGTGGATATGTTCAGAATGTGTGTGTGTGTGTGTGTGTGTTTGTGCGCGTGCGTTCGTGCGTGCGTATGTCTATGCATGTTCGTGCGTGCGTGTGTGTGTGTGTGCGTGTATGTCTATGCGCGCGCGCGTGTGTGGTGTATGTGTGTGCACGCATGTCTATGCGTGGTGTGTGTGTATATGTGTGTGTCTGTTTGTGTGTGTGTTCACGTGTGTATGTGTATGCACGTGCGTGTGTGTGTATGTGTGTGTGTGTGTGTGAGTGTGTGTGTAGCGGTGGCCATGTACCTGGCGCTGGACATACGCTACATCCCGGCGGTGATGCGCGAGTTCGGCATCACGGTGCTGACGGGCTGGGTTCCCGTGCAGATAGGATGGACCATCGTGCTGGAGCTGCGCCGCTGCTGCACCGTGCAGCTGGGTGAGTGCTTCAGGCATGGCGGGCTGGTAGTGCCGGTGCACGACACGGACAGGTGAAGAGTACTGATGAACGAACAGAGGGGGGTTGAGGTGGGGGGTGGGGGTGGGGTCACTTTTGATGTAAAAAAAAAAAAATAAAAAAAAAAAGTGAAAGAAAGAAAAATAGGTAAAGAGTACATAGTGGGTCCAGAACGAATAGGGAGGGATTCACATATCATAAAAAAAAATCAAAGAAAAAGAACACATACAGGTGAAGAGTGCTGTATATAACGAGTAGAGAGGGATTTGCTTGTAATTAAAAAAAACAAACAAAACAACAAAAAACAAAAAAACAACAACAACAACCACACACACAGTTTCAGTTTCAGTAGCTCAAGGAGGCGTCACTGCGTTCGGACAAATCCATATACGCTACACCACATCTGCCAAGCAGATGCCTGACCAGCGGCGTAGCCCAAAAAAGAAAAAAAAGGGAAAAAAAGTTGAATAAATAATAGATAAGCGTACATAAATAAGTAAATAAATACATATATAGATAAATAAATAAATGATAATTATAATATGAAAAAAGGTAGTGATAATAATAATAATAATAATAATAATAATAAATAAATAAACAACCACACACACAGAGAAAAAGAACATGTACACTTGAAGAGTACTGGGTCTAGAACGAATAGGGAGCGATTCACTTGTGATGTCATTAAAAAAAAAGAAAAAAAGAAAATAAAAAACAAACTTGTGTTTTCCTTTTAAATTCATGTATATATTTTCATTTTACATTTTGTTTCAATAAAAAAGATTTAAACACAAAAAGGAAGAATCTGATCTATAGATCTGTAGTTTACACATATATACACACACAACCTTGACGACAACAAAAAATTGAGTCTCTCTCTCTCTCTCTCTCTCTCTCTCTCTCTCTCTCTCTCTCTCTCTCTCTGTACCTGTTTATGTTTGTCTGTCTCTGTTTCTATCTCTGTCTCCATGTCTCTCTCCCGTTCCAATATACATACATACATACATCTCTCTCTCTCTCTCTCTCTCTCTCTCTGTCCCTCTCTCCCTCTTTCTCTCTACATGTATTTAGTATAACAACATTGATATGCGTATGTGTCTGTGTGTCTCTTAGAACAACGGCAGATGTGTAAGTGCTAATATCTCCACTATTGGAAAATAAAGATTCATTCATTCATTCATTCACTCTTTTTCTTTTGTTGATACTATGTATATTAGATTTTGTGTTTTGCATCCCTTCATGTAGGGCTTCGATGTTTATGATGAATGAAATGTCAGCATCCGCATTCATTCCGTGGCCTGCAGGGGTGAAGAAGGAGAAGGAGCCGTGGACGGAGGTGCTGAAATCTCCCGACACCCTGCTGCTCTTCTTCTACTGCCTGACGCTCCTGCTGCTAGCGGCCGCAACTCTTAGCACCGTGCTGGTCTTCTGAGTCAGCCGCAGGTTCTCTCCCTTAGCATGTTTTATTTTTTTATTTTTTTATTTTTTTCTTCTTCTTTTTTTTTTTTTTTTAACTTCACGCATATTGACGTTTGTTTTATCGTACGTATTTTTTACATTTTATTTTATTTTATTTCATTTTATCACATACCTTCCCACCCGAACCCTTCCCACAAATGCTGGTGAGAATGAAGAGAACCACAAACTGTGTGCATTACTTATTGTGTGGAGAGTAATGATAATATTGTGACTATTGTGTCATTTTGAATTGTTTTGATATTTGATATTGTTTTGATGTTAACATTGTTTTGA